>NW_008674188.1:18897-48868 GCF_000695815.1 Acanthisitta chloris
TCTGGAGCAGTCCATACAGTGACAGCATCATTCAGCAACCACTATTATACAATTTAACACTACTGACTGTTCTCACCCAAAACTCAAAGCCCCTTGAGGTACATTATTACTGTACTTCCCCATCCTTCTGCATTACCCACCAAGTGTACCCTGGTCCTTGAGCAAAAGGAATCCCACAGATGGGGATCATGGATTCTCAGTTGGTGCAGTATTGCCAATGGTGTCCTGTTGTGCTAGGGATTGGGACCTGTTCTTTAACCCTCAGAGGTCCCACAGCAGAAGCATCCTCTGAGAGATCAGGCAAGGTATTCACTTGTTTAATTTCCTCTGTCTCCACAGCAGCTATCACAAAAGCCCCACAATGCCCTTCTGGGTCTTTGAAATGCCCTCACCTCAGATAATCTATGCCAAGGATACACAGGGCCTCTTGGCCAGTCACAATGGGGTATTTCTGCCATTCGTTCCCAGTTAGGTTCTGCACATAGTCAACTGTTGGGAACCCCCGATGATGTGCCCTGGTACAAATGGCCTGTCATTTGATCCACACAGTCCAATAGATTTGATTGTCCCTCTCCTCCACCTGGCTGGAGGCAAGGCCCCTCTAGTCCTGGCCATGGTACACATTGCTCACTGCTTGTAAATATGAACTGGAGGTCCCTTCAAGAGAATTGGAAGTATTATCAACCCTTCCATTCCCTCTGAGGCCTTGCACACTAGAAACTGGAGTGTCATTTATCCTTGACAAATATCTTTCAGGGGTTGTTCTTCCTTTCACCTCTTGTACCCATACGGCTAGAGCAGAGGTGGGTTTTCCATCCTGCTTCTTCATGTCTTCTCCACGGTCACACAGGAAAAACCACAGGGTATCAAGAGCAGAGGTGGGTTTTCCATCCTACTTCTTCATGTCTTCTCCATGGTCACACAGGAAAAACCACAGGGTATCCTGTGATGTGTACTCTCTCTCTCAAACAGGGGAATGTTTGCTCCTAATAGCAGAGACTCTGGTCTGCACAGGCATGTGACATTTCCTCCTTAAGTTGCTTGTGGTCCTCCTTGAATTGCTGGTGGTTCTCTTTAAATTGTTGGAGGGCCTTAGTTTCTCCACAGCTGAGACACGGGCCTGTAGGGAGGAAAGAGAGACATCTTCTTCATATTGCCTGACTTGAATAATCAGATCATCCACTGTATGTTCTTCTTTCCATGAAATCATGGCCAATGGGTTGGCATATGTCGATGGTGCACTCCACAGAAACTTCTGCCACATGTATTGTGTACACAGGATGTCGTCCAGATTTATAGGGGCCTCGTCATCATTTGAATCCCTATAGAGTACCTCTAGCACAGCTGATTCCCTCAGGTACTGGATGCCTTTTTCTATGGTGTCCCACCTGCCTAAGTGCCCTGATAAATCATACTTGCAAAGGTACCTTCCCCTCACACCTGACAGGAGTCACATCCAGAGGCTGAGGATGACTGTCTTTTTCCTAGTCTCCCTGTCAATGTCTGCATCCCCAGACAAGGATCCCAGCTGCTTGGCTTCACTGCCCTCTAATTTCCAATTGTGGGCTCCTCTATCAAAGCATCAGAGCAGCCAAGTGACAATGTGCTACCCTGGCTGGTGGGTGCGATCCTTTCTTATATCTCACAGTTCATCTGGAGATAGGGATCAGGTGACTATCTCGGGTCCTCCTCTTCCTCCTGTGCTGAAGGCCCTATTTCCTCCTCATCCTTCACTACATGAACTGGTTTTGTCTTGGATTTCTTCTTCTGTATAGAGATGACTGCTAATGGCATGGGTTGTTTCTCTGGTTCAGCTGCAGTTTGAGAGACCACAGTGCCTGATGGTCTGCTGGTCTCCACTTCCCACTGAAAGTGCTGTATAGTAGAAAGCAGTTTCCAATAAGCAGTAGCCAGGGCCCAGCATGTTGCATTACTGTGCACATCTCTGGAATGGCCCCAGCATTTTCCTTTCAACTATTGTACTACTTTACCAGGGTCCAGTATTTGCTCAGGGGTGAACTCTCAAACCATTGGAGGAGAGAAGTGCTCCAAATACTCGCCCATATCCTCCCACATTCGATGTCACTCATGACTATCCACCCTCGGGGTAGTTCTCTGAATGATCCACCTCAAAATGTTTTGCATAACACTAAACACGTTCGAACTACATTGAGGAGACCTAGCAGACTAAGGACACACTCCTTAACACCCAAAGGAAATTCAAAATTCTCAAGAGCTGTTGCAACAACCCTGAAGGAGAAAAAGGAAGTGAAAAGCTGGGGGAAATTACCCTCCCCTGCTCTTCTCACGGACTGCCTACAATTACCAATGAATTCCCAGAGGTGGCACAGCAGGTAAGAGCAGGAGGGCAACACTGAATACACAGACCAAATGACCCTCATGGTACTTGATGTTATCATGTCAAATGCTGTTATCACACAGTAGAGCAACAAAACAATCCTGATTCCCATCCCTGCTTTGAAATTAAACATTGCAAGGAGCACATACTTCAAATACCGGAGTACATACAGGACGAGGGACCACGACCACATGAACAGACAAAGCAACATTCTGACCAGGGGCTATGGACCAAATGCAGCAAATGCATATAGTAAATTTGTTTCCAACCCACTCTGGTCAAATCTGTTGTTATCTCAACCCTTCCTGTCCCACGCTGGGCACCAAATCAGGCTGTCGTGGTTTAGAAGTATTCCCTGATTTAGTGTTTCCACTGACACTCCCCAGACCACGCTCGCCCACTCCCCCACCTCCTCCGCCCATGGAGGGATGGAGGGATTTGGAGGCACAAAAGATAAAGATCACAGGCTGAGATAAGAACAATTTCCTAAGAAACAGCAATGAAGTAAGGAAATCAACAGTAACAACTGCATTAATAACAGAGTCTACAAGACAGGCAAACGACTCATACGCGATTGCTCACCATGCGGATCCTGGTGCTGCCCCAAGGAACACACCTGAACGAAGGGTACCCCTACCCCTCCAACCCCTCCACATGGCCTGAGGTGGTACAGAGTAAATCCAGCATCCTACTGTGCCCTTCCTGGCTGCTGCAAAAGTTAACCCTGCCCTGGCCAGAGCCAGAACACCACTCCACAGCTTTTTCCTTTCCGACTACAATGTAGGAAGCTTTTCTGTTTTATTTCTCACCCTGGTAACTTCAGCAGTCTCACCAAGAGTGCAGCACGTCAGAATCAGCTGATACAGTGAAGAAATGCTGAAGCTAAAGTTGGATCGAGCAGAGGGGGAAATTGTTGACTCAGCTTTGCTGACAGAGACTTGTTTGTGTAACTATACCATTAACGTGGTGTTTATGCACATGTTGTACAAGACATATGGGATAGGTGACAGGTAACAAAGAAAGTTACTTATAAGGTTGGGGATTGGACATGGCTGTTCTGGGAATTTGCTAGAAGCACAGAATCTACCTCTAATGGGTATATCCATTTATTAAAAAGTATCTGTGTCCATTTATGTGGCTTTGATTTGTTCCTGTAGCTCAGATGGAGAATCCCTAGGTATAGTTTAGCGATATACAAGATTGATGAAAGGGGTGTGACTGTAATGCTGTTAATTTTCTCTGGCACTAACAGCCCACTGGGAATGACCTGGGAGCAGGAGACTGCTGGCGGGTTAAGGCATGTGTCTCATTCCTGGTTTTTCTCATACGCTGGTGACAGGCGGGATGGGATCACTCAGATTTGGCTCTGAAAATTAAGAAGGGCCTTTCAACATGTTTGCACTTAATGTTATTGGAAGACAGACCTGAGCCCAGTTTAAGATGACTTTCTCCACAGATGAAGTTGCAACTGATCAGGTTTACTTTCACAGCTGTTCAGCTGTGTTTAGGCAGCATTTTTAGGTGGTTGGATACGGGCCTTGAATACAGTGTTCATAGAAGTTGTCATGTGTAGTACAGGTTCTAGGGTGAAGGTTTCATGACCCACATTGGTGCTGGTGTGATTTTGCCCTGGGAGTGTGCATAGTCATTGAAAGCCAGAGCATTGTTCTGTCTTTGATGGCCAGGATGGCCATATGGTCTTCTCATATATCTCCTTTCCTCTTCAGCTATACCAACTAGGCTGTATACAGAAGTAAAAACAGTTTATAGGAATCTGTCTTAAACTAAATTTAATCTGGTTTAACTCTGAGATAAAGGACTGAATGGGCCCACTCAGACCATGGAGCCTTGTCCCTATACTTGGAGGCAGATGGACCTTAGACACATTATGACACGTCACAAGACCATGCTGGTGTGTGGGAGAAGAGCAAGGCTTAACTGAGCTTCAGCCATGTCCCACTTCAATACAAAAGGAGAGACTTCCTTAGATGAAAATATCTGGATAATCCCCAGTAAGTGCATCATGCATAACACCATGAAGGAAGGCAAAAGAAGGCAGCTAAAATTGTCTCCTCCAGCCTTTCCATAGGAGCAGAAAAGGTCCTTCATATTTTCAATGCAGGAAATGCTACATACATAAAAGACTAAAAAATTGTCAGATTTTTAAAAATGCAATTTAGTGAGAAGTTATCAGTGAAGGAAGATACTTTTTAAAGGGAGGCTATGCAGATGTCAACACTGAATTCACTCCTATTTAACATTTTCTGCAGTGAATGTTAAATTTGTGCTCCTAGCATTTGCAAGTGTATTGGAGTGGTGCTCTGCCAGACTGAAGAAGAGACAGCCCTTCAGAGAGATCAGGAATACTAAGCAACAGTGTCCGTTTAAATGAAATGCATTTTAATATGAGAAGAAGCCAAATGATGTGTCTAGAAACACAGAACAACATAAACAGAAGAGGGTGGAATGGAAGGCAGTGACTCTGAAAAAGAAATTAGAGTGGGCACTGGATTAGTGTAAGAGTCCACGCAATGGCAGGATAATTAGCATGCACCTTGGAGTGTGGGAAGAAGAATGTATGGAAGCAGCAAGGTAATTTTCTGTGTGACTATGAGTCAGAACCTGAAAATTGTTTCCATTTCATGCTTTTAAAAGGATATTAAAAATTGTAGAGTATCAGGAAGAAAGCAATAGTAATTACTCAAGGGGAAGAGAAAAAGCTGTATAATGAGACACTTGTGGATCAAGTTGTTCTTTATAGTAGGGCAGACTGAGAAGTGACTTGATTAGTGTATAAATGTTTCATAGTACGAACAAATGGATACAAAAGAGCTCCTTAATTTGGCAGAGAAGAACACAACAAGAACTAATAACTGGAAATTCAATGAGACAAGCTGAAATTAAGTATTAGGCAGGGAGTTTTTAATTTTTTTTATTTATTTAGCTGTTATTAACCACTGGCAAAGTGTGAACACAAATCAACAAAGGCAAGGGTGCAATATCTTCAAATTAAGAGCCAACTGTGAGCACGTCTGCTTAATACAGGCAAAATACAAATACACAATACAGACAAAGATTCTGTCCAAAAAATTTGTTTTGAGGACTGTGTTATATTTAATGTAATGTAAGCAATGTGGAAATATTCTTTCACTCCTTTGGCAACATCCTGAAACATATTGCCTGCACCTCTTTTTCAAGTGCACAGTTACATCTAGTCACAAATTATTTTCACCTGAGTGTGGGGGTCTTTTTCTTACTATAGATGTTAATTGAACTCATATCAGCCTCTCTTATGACCACATGTAGTACACTGACCATCCTCTGAGCCAGGCTCCTTCTAATTTAGTAGTGTATGGAAGAGAATCACAGTCTACCTCCTTTTGTGGCTGTATTTTACAAGGCAGTGAAAGCAAATGCGGAAGATGCCAGAAAAAAAAAAAAAAAAAAGGAAAAAGAAAGGTGTTAGGGGTTTTTTGTAACAAATGAGCAAAGAAGCCCAGAGAGACTTGCTCCATGGGATCTGAGAGAGATGCAGAATTCTAAGGTCTCTGGAGATGCACAAAAGCTGTGTCAGTTATGTTTATGAGAACTAGCATAAACACCCGTGTTCTGTTTCTGAGAACTAGCATAAACACCCGTTCTTCTAAGTAGAAGACTTGTGGGACTGCAGACTATGCTGGTTTTGGCTGGGGTAGAGGTAATTTTCTCCCTGGTAGCTCCTGTGGTACTGCGACCAAAACAGTGCTGATAACAGAGATATTTTTTGTGACTGCCAAGCAGTACTTGTACAGTGTCAAGGCCTTTTCTGCTTCTCTCACCACCCCACCAGTGAGTGGGCTCAGGGGACAGACGAAGTTGTGAGGGGACACAGCTGGGACAGCTGTACCCAAGTGACCACAGGGATATCCCACACCATATGGCGTCATGCTCAGTATATAAAGCTGTGCAAAGGGAATGTATTGCTGCTTGTTTTCCTGAGTCCTTAGATCCATCATCACGATTCCTGCTTCCCTGGAGACAGCTTAATATCTACCTGCCTATGGGAAGTGGTGAATGAATTCCTTGTTTTGCTTTGTTTGCGTTTGGAGCTTTTGCTTTCCCTAATAATCTGTCTTTATTTCAATCCATGAGTTTTCTCACTTTTACTCTTCCCATTTTCACCCCATCCCACTGTGGTGGAATGAGAAGTGGCTGTGTGAGGCTTAGACTTAGCTATCACAAGGTAGCTCCAACACACACAAGGTAGCTTACAACACAGACTTAGCTATTGTAAGGTAGCTGTCCAACATTTGCGCTCATAGGCAAAATTATCTGGTACTGGCTAAGCAGAGTTGCGTTGTAAGGTAGCTGTCCAACATTTGTGCTCGTAGGCAAATTTATCTGGTACTGGCTAAGCAGAGTTGCATGTGGTCTTACAGATAGGTAAAATTTAAAGTCTTGTATAATATAATGAAAATGAAGCTCAGTTACCCAGCCTTCTTGCTCTCCTTTAAGTGCTGTAGTCTGCAATGCATTAGTTATTTTTCTCTTTTTACATTAGCAGGCCAAGTTCTCCATCATGTCTGTAATTTTGACATGAACAGTCTCTGTGTTTGGGGTTTTCTTTGCTTTCCTCTGGTTCTAGCTATGGTTTAAGCATCTGCCTGGACAGCTTTGGATCTGCAGTAGTTAAACTTCCTGTGACTGCCTTCAGCTGTCACATTTCAGGTCCTTTCAAAGAACAGGCATCATGTGCTACTTAAAACTTTTGTTTAGCTCATTAGTAATTTAAGTGTAGCTTAATGGTATGCCAGATGCTCTCCAGTTCAGAGAAATATGCTTTGCCTGCACTCCCCCATCTGCATGTGACTCTCTCCTATAAAATCTGCTTTCTGCAGCAGATTTCCTCAGACAGATCAAATTGCTTCATGGTCCTGAAGAACTGATTCAACATTCACTTTCGGCCAGTTTACACAGCTTAATTGCTGCTTTGTGCTCTGCTCTTAGCCTCAGCCCAAAAGACATGTTGGAGGGTGAGTAATGTGGCATGTTGGTGAGGCCTCTGAGAACAGGTTGCTACATGGAGATCCCTGAAGGGTCTTAGGAGCTTTGGAGAAGATGGATGAAATACAGCTGTGAGGCACCTTCTTGCAAGAGAGAGTCTTTTAGCTTTCCAGCACGTGGACAGTATCAGCTTTCATTGCTACTGATTTCACTGAACATATCTTTTTCCTTGGCAGTATCACCATTGCAATACCCTAAATATGCTACTCGTGAATATGTTATTTGGGAATAGCATATTTAGCACTATTTTTCTTTCCGGTCTCAATCAATATAGAGGGTTTCTCCATATGCTTTCAGAACCAGAAAGGAAAATCTTGTCTTTGTAGACTGATCTACATAAGGAAATGTGGTATTGCTTCTTGCTTCTAAAGATTTAGATCTCTTCTAGATTGTTTCTTCCATGTAAATTTCTGGGAATATGAGTGAGGAAAAAAAAAAAAGGAGGATGGAAAGGATGTTTTAGACAGCTGTACAGCAACTTGTGAAATAATCTGGGGGTTTAGCCCCACAGGTGTCCATGTAGCATACTCCTCATGGCTATTTATAATATTTTTTGCTTTACAAGCAAAGACGGCAGGAATGTGCATGAAGATGAAGTCTGCTGTTTTCCTATGTCTGGATATGATACTCCTGCTGATGGGCAGAGATACCAGGAAAGAATATTGTGAAGGCTGTGCATGGGGAGCTCTCTTGCCCCAGACTACACCTAATTTTTGAAGAAAAGTTGGGTAAAGGACTTTCAGACTCTAGATTGTTTACTGCAGAACCTTCCATAAGAACTGTACTCAATTCTGAAAATTTTCCTTTCCAAAAGCCTTCAGAGAGAATATTATTTCATCATATATGACAATTAAATGAATGTTAAAAGAGTTCTATGTGGGATTCCACACTGAATTTTAAAGCTAAAACAGTGTCAGGCTTGGTGTGAAAGTGATTTCATTAATTTGATTCAGTAGATGATCAGTTACAGCTTTTGTATCTGCATCAGGTTTAGCGAACTGTAAACTTCAGTGGTAAATTGGTGAGGTAGTACCTTTGAAGTTATGAAAAAACAACATGAGTTGCAGTGCTCAGTATGCATCTGTTTATTGTGGGTAGCTGAATAAAACTGCCATTTTCAACCATAACTGGCATTTTCAACTAGGTGACTCTTTCAACTGAACAGTTAATTGCATTTTGTTCACAAGGAAATTTTCTAATGTGTATAGCTATTTACAGTGTGCATTGCTAATGGAAACCATCATCATCTGTGTGACCAGAATCGGGAAGTGTAACAGTGGTATGTAGGATACATATTTTTCTGAGAGATACTTTCTGTTTACTGCACCTTTATTTTTTGCTCTACACGGGCTGTCATTTTGAAACCCAGAGTACACTGCCCACCCTGACAGTCTGCTGTTCCTTGACTCCTTTGGCCTCTGCCTTAAAAGAAGGATGTTATAACTAAAAACAGGGCTGACACCTCAGTTACTCCAGACTCATAGAGTCTTCAATAGGTGGAGGAGGTTGGTTCATCAGAGTGTAAATCCAGGGGATGTTATTTCAGGAAGATATGTATATGCTGTTCCAGGCTGAACTCTGTAAGAAGGCCAGGTAAGACTTGTGTCACTGTGGTGTCATAAGAGAAAGAAGAAAGCTCAGAGAGAAAGATGGGAATCAAAAGACACTCATCCCTAATACAATTACTTTTAAGCCCTCCTCCTCTTACTCCCTCCTCAGACGAAGGTATGCACAACAAGGAGAACTGATAATGAATTTTGAATTACTCTTCATTAAATTTTACTTCCCTGTGTCTTGTGCCTGGCTCCCAGTTAGTAAAATGTTCTACGGAAAAGTAAGCTGCGATTTTACTTCCCTGTGACTTGTGCCTGGCTCCCAGTTACTAAAATGTTCTACGGAAAAGTAAGCTGCAGAAACCAGCTATATTAAATAGCTTGAGCGTTTTGTAACACGAGGTTTAGATAAATATGGTGCTTGCGCCAGAGTAGCCCATGTGAAAAAATGATCCTCCTCTAAGAAGTCACAGCCAGAGCAGCCCATGTAAAAAAATGATCCTCCTCTAAGAAGTCACCTTGCTCAATTTAAAACAAGTCCTTTTGTTTTTTTCTCACGAGTTGTCTAAGTCTTGTTTGGAGAAGGCTTACTGTTTCCTAGTGATGGAGTGTGGCACTGTAATCTGCCATGACAGGGACACTCCTGTCTGTTTCCCAGGCTACAAGACCACAGATTGCCATGATGCTGTTCTGGTGGGTGATTTGCTGGGCTGGCTGGGGACTGTGGAGCCCAGGGGAGAGAAAAGTTCTGGGTAAGAGGAGGGATCTATCTGCTCTCATTTGCAGGAAGTGAAAGCTGGTTCATTTTCCTTCATGTGCCCTTCAAGTATGGGACTTCCTCGCGGGTGGCAGTTCCCTTCAAGAACTTGTCTGGCTCTCCCAAGCAGCAGCTGTGCTGTGCCTACACAAATCCAGCATGGGCACTTGATAGGTGAAAAGGAAAAGTGAGAAGAACTTGGTGCATCTTGTGGATCCCCTCCTCCGTTTTCCTGTAAGAGAAAGGCCATGTAGTGATAATGCCCATGTGCTAATGGTGTGGAGGCAAAGAAAAGCATGGCAGACAGACGCTGCTCTCAACATCACTGCAGAAATCATGGCAATGTAGAACACGGATGACTGTAAGTCATTATCATTGTTCTGCCACACTGTCTGTTGTGTCCCTGCATATCAACTCACTGGAAACATTCATGTTAACATTTTGCTTTGCATCAGGTGTTCACTTTAAGATGAATTACTTTATCATCCCTGGCTACAAGACTTTGCTTCCCCTTGCCAAGTGATATGACAGCACACGAAGTGAACTCCTGTCAGTTGAAAGTTGCACTCCAGCAGTTAGTGGGTGGTTCATCCACAGGTGCAAACTAGAGCAAATTAAAATCTCACTGAAACATTAATAACCTAAATTTTGAGACTTTAGCAGCAGATATTTCTCTTTTTATGTTCCCTCCTATTAGGATACTCTGCTTGAAGTTGTCAGGAGCATATATTAGAAATTAATTGTGTTTGCCTAGTTTTCCTCAGAGAACCAATTTATGATTTACTGACCAGCTTTTTATTGTTTCTAACTTGTTTTTTCCCTTCTCATGGTCTTCCACTTACTACTTTGGCTAAGGGAGTCCAGACAGGATAGGAATTATAACATTTCTGGTCATTGTGTGAATATATGCAAGTGAAAGCTGAGTCTTACGAAAAGCCAGCCAGTGAAAATAATCAATTTTTTCTCCCCATTTAATGTGATTTTTCTCTGGCCTTGCAAAAGATGTACATACTTCCTGACTTGATACACCTTGCATTTCATGCCTCAGTGTGCAATGATCATTTGGTTCTAACAATTAAGCTGGAGATCATCTCTATCAATCTTCATAATATTCTATTATATCTTAACAAATGAGTTGAGAAATAAAATACCCCTACTCTTGTATTAGCTCTGTGCAGATGTCATTTTAAATTCTAAACTGCACAATGCAGCCTAATAACTATTAACTGCCTACAAGTGCATGTTAAAGAATGTAAAAGCAGAATGCACTTGTTTCAGCTCACAAGCTTTTTGAAACAGGAGTAAAAAAAGTCCTTATGTGAAAGTGTGGAAAATCAGCTTGTTGAAGTGTTATAATCTTTCCATAGAAGGATTGGGAAGAATGACTTACTTGAATCCTCTGTAGAGGCATATTGTAGTCTTTACCTACAGTTATAAAATTTACCATAGGAGTGAGAAATGGTTACAGTCCAGGCAACACAGATAAGGCACAAACACAGAGAGATAGGCTTCCTCTGAAGCAGTGATAATGCTATAGCCACAGTTACACTGCTCTCTAAATCCTGTCAAGCTGCCTCAGGAGTGGGTGGAATCAATAAAACATTCCTATCATGGGCAAGAGATTCATTTGTATTACCCAACAAAATTAACCAAAACTAAAATTTCATTTTCTAATGCTCTTGATGTAGGTTCCCCATTCATTTTCTCATTAGATATGCCTTGGATAACTCGTGATGTTCACTGGGGAATAACTAAAACATTTTACACATGATGTTAAGAGATTTTCTCCTGGTACTATCAGGGAGCATTAGGACTTTCTGGGCTCTGAAATATGGAAGCTATTAAATCTGCAGAACTTTGGAGATCCTATCTTCGTCAGTGTAGCAATTATACTGATATCAAAATGCTGTGTTTAATGCTGAAGTCATTAAAATGCAAGAATGCTTTCTTCAGTGAAAGCACACATTCCTAGGTAATAAATTGCCTTTTGAAAATAAATGCTTGTCAAACTCATGAAAGTTGTCCATTACTCTGTGATCTTTCAGAAAGTGATTGATAAGTATTTTCAACTTCACTTCCCATTACACTGTTTAATGAACTTGCTTGTGCTTGGTTGCTCCCCATTAAGTTTTGTAGGAGTGTGTCACCTGATTAAGTTCTTGCTTTCCTCAGATGGTTCCAAATATGTAGCCAAATTAAAGGTTTATGGATGGCTAAACTTAGCCACTTGCCACTTTTAATTTCTCACTTACATGTTATTTAAAGTAGCTAATGTGTTTTCCCCACATCATGCACCAGTGAGGATAATAAGTAGATAAAATTGCTTCCTCTTCACACTGTACAAAGGACTTGGTTCCAATGGGGCCTGTAAAATGAACTCAGAAGGCTTTAGCAAGACTTGACGATCAAGGGGTTACAGTTAGGGTCAAAGCTGAGGTAGCCCATTACATCTCTGAAGGAAATTCCATGAAGATGACATCCAGAAGGGTTCCTCTAAAAATGACAAAAAAAACCACACCAGGAAAGACTGGATTTGAAGCTTTGCACCAGAGCTGTCAGGAGGACCCTTAGTGTCAAACCTTGGGCAGGCAGTGCAGTTGCCCCAGCTGTTGCAAGGGCTTCCAGAACAAGTTATGGGCAAGGCCCTCATGCCTCTGTTTTTGATGGCAGCAGAAAATGGGAAAATACAGAGAAAGAAGATAATCTAGGTAGAAGGTACCTGGGAAACCGATCTTCACTGTGCATCTTGGTAGTGGGAACTGAGCTGGTTTCCTGAGGCTGCCTCATCACTGGACCAAAAGCATTGTAAAGGAAGATCTAACATCCCAAACAGATTATTCTGCTGGATTTAGCTCCAGCCTACACATAGTACTGCCCCTGACTCTCTACCCTGAGCCTCCAAAAGCAGCAACAGGAACATGCTGCACCTCATAAGCTGCTTGTGCAAATGCCAGAGGATAGAGCTTGAGCTGCTGATGGGGACAACTGAAATTGTGGGCTCTGATCTGCTATAGCTGAAACACAGATAATGGCTTCAGAAGGATGGGACAGGAGCAGGCTTGGCTATGGTGCAGCTGACTCCAAGGGACTTCTTTTGGGGGAGACTGAAGGGTTTATTTGTTACCAGAATAGGATCATTTTGGTAACAAGCTTTCAAAAACATTTCTTGCCAATTTTCTCCTTTCACACCCTGAAAGGATTCTGTACTCATCCACATGCATCTCCTTTTAGAAAGCTTTCTCTGTTTAATGACTATGTTCCACTTCATCCGAAGATTAATACCAGCACAATTATTAATTGCAAATCCACAGCCTTTTGCCAAGGTGAGGAGAGTGTAACTACTCATAAACATTAGCTCCAGATGAAATGCCATGCTCAAGGTCTCAGCTGTGAAGCTGTGCTTTTAATTAATTTCCAGATTTTTCATTCGTTCTCAGAGATATCACAAGAATCTGCAAACACTCATTTAATCTCCATGGGCTGAATCCTGCTTTCAATCCTCCTGGTGACTGTGGTGATCGTTTGTGTTGATGACTGCATTCTTGAGCCCATCGGCACAACAGCATCAAAGGCTTTTGAAACCTCTAAGAGCCCTTTCCACAAAATCAAAGGTCAGAGGGACCTGCCACCTAGCTGGAGGATTTGGCTGCAAAGACTTCCAGTCTACGGAGATGCAGTAAGGAACACGGTTCAGAATAAAAACCAACATCTAGACACGCTCATGCTGGGAGCATCCTTCAGCCCATGTAGTTAACTATTCCAGTGTCTTTATCTTCTGCTAGAAATTGCTGCAGAATAAACACCTGTCTACTGTCCAATCATTTTTGCACAGTGATCAAAATTTTTGAGTTGATCTTCAACAAATTGAGATGATATAAGTTTTTGAAGCTACATATTGCAGGATTTTCTTTCCTAGCCCCTGAATTTTCTTTTTCTTGGCAGTACTCCCATCTACTGGAATTGTTCCAGTTTTCCATGATTTATTTTAATAAAAATAATTTATAAATGTTAATGAACTGAAGAACCCTTCAGCTAAGCAATTTTAGGCATTGTGGGGGTACAAGTAAGTTACCCAGACTTGTTGATTATTTATGCCTGTGTTTAATCTTGGCAGATGTGGCCTTTTTGAATTATTTTGCAGTGTTTCGTATTATATAAAGTAGATGCATTCTCATTTTATAATTCTCATTATTGAATATAAATATCTAGTGAACATTTAAACTTTTCTTTGGTGTTAGTCATAATTCCTCTCTGTATCTTGAAATGTATTTAATCCTTGGTCAGGCTCTTCTTGTTCTTACTAAATATTACATCTTACTGTGCTTAATTGTTTTGCTTCTAGAGTTTTCACTGAGTTTTAAAATTTCCATACAAGTTGCTCACATACCTTAGCTACTTCTTCAGTTTTTCCTTTCTTTAAAAATTCATTTCTCTATATTCTTGCAACTAGGTCTCTGTTTCAGTAGGATTTTTATTTTTTTTTTTACTGGTAACATGCTTCCCTCCAACCCTCACTTCATATAGATGGTGAGACTTAGAGGTTTCCAGGAGTGCCTCATTAATTCCAAGTTTACAGCTCTTGAAATTTTTTAGTAGTTCTGGTAACAACCATTCTAAGTGAGGAAGAAATGGCTTTTTAAGCTTTTCCCTAGAGTTTACACTATGATTGACTTTGCATTCTGTATGCACAACATAGATGTTTGGTGGCTGTGATTTTCTTTCAAGGGTGGACACCTATTTTAAACAATGATAATTTCTTTTTTGCCCATTAAAGTGAAATTCAGTTTTGAGTCATCTTATGTTAAACAAAACTGGTCTCTTTAGTATGAAATTTGTTTGCTCCTTTTTTCTTTTTCCTGTTTTCAAATTTGGACATTGAATTCTAGTTTATTGAGATGTGCAGTACAATCCTTCAGCTTAAAATCAGCCATGACTTGTTCATTATGCACATCATAATTGAAAGTTTAAGGAATAGTTTGTTTAGTTTTCCAGTGGGATTTTCTCATCTGGGATAAAGCTCATCCATCTCTTAATTTTATTTTAATCAGTTACAACTTTAATCGTCAAACATTTAAAATTTATTAATCTGATTTAAATTAAACAGATAAGTGCTGAGCATGGTGGGCCCCAGCTTGCAAAGTTGCATTGGAAAATGGAGACACCATGTGCCAACTTAGTAATATGTATTTTTCGTTTATTTTCAAGTGTGTGGTCTCTGTGGAAACACAGCATCTTAATGATAATGGTTTCTCTGGCATATTTATAAATTGTAATCAGGCTATGAAAAATGCAACAACGCAAGTCATGGTGCCTGGGACATGGAAAATCAGGCAAATTCCAGCTCAGTTCTCTCTCCACTGTAGCGTGAGAAATCAGTATGTCAAGTTTTTGCGTAACCCCGAGACAGGCCTGAAAAATATTTCTGTATACATATTCACAGGCTCAGCACAATTGGCATTATATTCCCATAAAATTAAGTAATGGGAAAAAAAGTAAGAGGAACGTGCTTGAAGACTAATTTATATGTGTTGATATTCTGGTCGTACTCAGATGTTGCTGGAGGAAAGGTCCGTTTAGTCTGACCCCGGTGTGATATGAAGGTCTGTATCTCACAGGTGCCTCTGTGGCGCCAGTCTCAGCTGCCTTCAGCATGCCACAGCTCTCTATGCCTTGGTAGCAGACAGAAATTAAGGATAGCCTAGTACTTGGTACTTCCCTGCCTTTCTGTGTGTGCGTATGTGTAATTGTTTCAGCCTAACCCCATTGCTTGGCTGAGATGAACTTGCTTTGCATTTTCAGGCATCTCAGAATGAAGCCTAACAGGCATAAGGGCCCCCTATTTTCTTCAAAACAATAGCTTTAAATAAATTAGGTTTGCAAACAAACCCATCAGGGTGTCAGCAGTAACAGATGAATTTGGGCATCCCAGAAGCTGGAATGTGTTTCCTTGACACATTTCAAGGACCAGGGAAAGGCTCAGAGCATGGCATGCCAAAGGGCAGCAGGGGTGAGGTCGCATAGCTCATTCCCTGGCACACAACAAAGCACAGCAACTGCAAAAACAACCTCACCATTGTGACAGGGAGTCAGAAGTAATCGGGATGCTGTAACAGGTAAAAGACCAAGACCCTTCTCTCTCATTCTGTGGCACTCATTTTAATCTTCCCATCATTCCAGCAACTTTTTGTTAATTCTAAACAATTTCTTCCATCGTGTGTGAACACTGCTAGCCCCTTTTGCTTATTGTCTGGCCTCAAGCCTCTATATACATTTTTGCGTGTGAATATATGTGTGTGAACATTTCTTTCTGATATACATATACAGACAACTATATATATATGTGTATGCAAACACATAGTAAAAAAAATGTTCCTTTGTGTTTATTAAGTGACTACATATGTAATGTCTTGGGTCTGACACGTTTTGTGTGGCTGGACTGGTGCTGCTATAACTGCATCTTTTCCTTTTGTTTGAATGAAGTTAAACAATTCCTTCTGGGACTAACTCTGTCCTGTATAGTACCCCAAAAGGCTCAGCCACTTTATCACCACTGTACATTTGTGTCAATCATTCTTATGTGTCAGATGAATACTTATAAACTTGGCAAAAATGGGCACAGATTCTGCTTTCCTTCTCATTGCAGTCAGATTCCAACAGCCTTCTGAGACATCTAGGTGTACATGAGGTCATTTTGTTCTGTGTAATGTCAGGTAAATGAAGTGATTTTCATTTGTGCTTTAGGGAAGGGTGGCAGTATCTGTCCAAAATTTTCCCACAATTTGCAGGGTCAAAGACACAATTGAAATAAAAGCACAGTATGGATATCCCTTGATTGCTGTCCCAGTCCTAGAAAAGCTCTTGGGGAAAGAAGACATCTAGGATGTCTACCTCTGAGACCAGATAATGATCTATATATGTAAGCTTTTCCTCCTGAATCATAAACACAACCCTTTGTATTACTTTTAGATGCAAATTACGCAGAGATGAATGTAAGAAGCTGAGTAAATGTACAAAACTCACTTACTAAAGAAGAGATCCATTCATTGACCCAGAAAAAATGATTCAATAAGTTTGCTTCCTATTTATCATCACAGTTTTGTTCTGATATTTTGCTTTTCCTCATTCAATGTGCTATTGCCTTTTCTGTCACTGTAGATCAGAGCTCCCACCTGCCTTAACTCCAGGACTCTTGTGTGCAGATTGAAGGAACCTGTCCATTTTTTTGGTGCCTGGCCAGCTCTGGAAGAATAGAACTTAACTCTTGCCCTGAAGCTGCTTATTGGCAAGTCAGGCTCAGGAAGAGGCTCTCAGGAGTGGATTCCTGACCTGTGTACCTGCATTTAAAATATCAACAGGTGACTGTGACCATGAAAAATGCCACATAGATTCCTGTGGCTGGAAGCTCCATCCCTGGCTAAACTGTCAGAGACTGGGAAGAAAAAGAAGGTCAAAGAGGTTAGGAGAAGCAAACTTTGAAGTTTTAATGCTTGTACAGATGGTATCCAAGACCCTAGCCTTGCAGCCTCAGTAGTAGATAAGATCTTGATGATTGTTTTAGGGTTTATATTGCACCTTGCTCTGGAAGCACACAGTTCTTTTACTGATGATGAGTGATAGACTAGGAAAGGTTTTCTGAAAGGGCTGACAGCAAGTGCTGATATTATCTCTTCCCTTTAGGACAGTGAGGTTGGGGGTGTGTCAGTGGTGGCAATTTGACATTAAAATCCAGTTGTGTGCCTGTGCAATCACTTTAATATCCAAGCATGGTTTGCCATAAGCTCCTGCCCTCTGTCAGTGCTAGGGAGGCAGTGAATACCAGCAAGGGGGAAAGCAAAACTCTGGGTGTTTAAATCTGCTCAGCCAACACATTTTCCGGGCCCTGCATACTGGGGCTGCTGGTGGCAGATCACTTTCCAGTGCTTTTCTCCTCTCACTCTCCATGGGCACCCACCAAGCCAGGAGATGAAGGAGGTGGTGATTTTCTTGTGACAAAGTAAGAGTAAAGAATACATTCAGCAGAGTCCAATCACTCAGCACTGAGGAAGTAATTTTCTCTCAGAGCTGTCAGCAGAAAGCAAGAGTGTTACATTCAGTTTACGGGCAGTGGGCATGTAGTCTCAATCATCCAATGTTTTTGGTGGTGGTGTGCCAAGATTATGCATCTTGGTTTTCATGGGTGTGACCAACCTTCCCATCTGCATTACCCTGTGCTTTGGGCTCATTTTGCTTTAAGTTTGCTTTAAACCACCATGCACAAGAAAGACAACAGCTCTATCAGTGTCTGTCATTAAAATCCGAGATGCTGAATCATTTGTTGATGTCAGCAGGGTTGTTTTCTATTTTTCAACAATGTGAAAGAAAAGTCAGATCAATTATGCATCTCACTCCTACACTACTAATGGATGGACAGACAAGAGGGTTTTTTCAGTTGATGTCTAGTATGTTAACTAAAGAGATTATTTCTCGTCTTGCTTCATTCATGTAATGAATGATAAGTAGATGAATCAGTGAGGTAAAATGTGTAACAGATAACAAATAAGTTACACACTTTGTAATTTTGCACAGATGTCTTGATACAGGGCAGTAGGCATGTGCTGGTGTGCAGACTTGCAGTCACTTCTGATTGTACCTTGATGTTTAAGTAAGCTGTACTTCCAACTGATTTTCCGAATGTTTTATGTTTCAGGGCATAAAAAATCCTTTGATATACTTTCTTAATGAGCTTTAGAATTGAATTTATTGAATGTATTTTTTTCAAGGAATAAGACCTTATTACAAATTCTGGTATTTTTAGTTATTTCCTAAATTCCCAAGCACTGCTTTGGCTTGTGGGGAATTTTTCTCAGGTGGCACAGGGGACAGGTAGGTGTTGTGCAAAACAGCTTCATGGTCACTGGCTGTGACACCAAGGCAACAGCAGAGTAAGGCTTTGCTTCATTGCAAATTAATATTGCATTCAGATTAATAAAGCACCCATTTTATTTACACCACAAGTGATGGGGAGGAACGGTAATAATTTCTTTTTCTTCTGGACTCCATGAGCCCATGGTATTCTGTGATATGGATTCATAGCCATGGATTATCAATGCCTTCCTTATTTCTTTGTTTATAAATGGCCCCTTCTCAAAGCATTGAGACATTGATTCTGACCAGTGCAAGAATATCTCTTCCATTTTCTTGTTCCCTTAAATTGTTCTCTGATGGGATGGTCAATAACTCTGGCAATTAGTCCCTCCACTGACTCTCTTTAGGGATATATAAAATAATCACAAAAACCGTAGTAATATCATTTTTTAAATCAGTATATATGCAGTATCTATTTTTATTTACTAACCCCAAAAAGAATAGCTTATAATCATGGGATGCAATTTTTTTATATTAAGTTTATGGATTTCAGAGGAATCTGAAAAAACAAAAAGAGTAAATAAAGTCCACAGTAACCGGTATCTTTAAAAATAAATATTCGATTGATAACAAAACACAGTGCTAAATATTTTTGTTTCCAAATTAACTGTGCTGGCCAGGTAAACTAAAAGATGGCTTTCTGCATATATAAAATGTAATTTAACACATACATTGCTTGAGGTGTTCACTTTCTATGAATAATTCCTGAAGGATACCGAAAACAATGGCACAGCAAAAATACTTGCAGCAAAGGATGGGCTTTGAACATCTAATGAATTTAAAAGGCAAAGTGTCTCCCACTAGTAATTCTAATGTTTTGAATTCTTGAAATATTTCCAAGCTTGGCTAAAAGTTTCATTTTATCATAACCATGTCACAATGTATTATGAGATATGTCTTATTTTTCATGTGGAACATGCCTATGAGTGAAAGGATTCTGTCTATCTAAACAAAATTTAAGGGATTAGTATGTTATTCTCTTATTTTCTGTTTGTATTATATTTACAATGTTCAATTATTTTGAAGGATCATAAATAGCAAGTTTATCATGACATTGTGAAGCTATTAATGCTGTTAATGAAATTACATTAAACAATTTTTAACACTTTTTAGCTGAAACAACTATTCAGAGGAGAAATAAGCACCACTGTTCTTAAAAAAAAATTGCACAGATCTTATGAACTGACTATTTTCTGAATTTATTGTCTTACCTGTTTCATCATTCTTGTTCCTATTAGGTCAGTAGAGAGGGGAATCTTTAGCTTAATAATCAGGTCCTACTGAAGAAGTACCTGGGAGCAGCAATCCTTTATGTCATGGATGTTTTTGGCATTGAGAAGGGGGATGGTACGGGAGCAGCAATCCTTTATGTCACGGACGTTTTTGGCATTGAGAAGGGGGATGGTATTCTCAGTTTGTGGCCCCTATTTTAGGTACCTGGTCCTCAGCTTGCATTTATTTAGCATATTTCACAGAGACTTTGGCTTTTTTTGCTGAATCCAAGCAAAGAGGAGAATATTTCAGAGAGATTTTGGCTTTTTTGCTGAATCCAAGCAAAGAGGAGCCTGAAGGAGCCCTTCCTCACATGGAGTGCCTTTTAGGGTGCCCCAAGACTTCCAAGACAACCACAAAACATTGTCCAATGTGACACAGCCTAGAGAAGACCCTGAGTCAGCAGGTGGAGTGGCCACAGAGTTCAGACATGCTGAGTGTTCTCCATATTGATTATCTGTGATTCCACAGCTACATGTTGATCCACTTTGCTGTCTAGTTGAATAGGATCTCATCACGTCTCATGTTTTATTTAACTTGGTGTACTTTACTTACTGTATTCTCTTAACATGACAACTTCAGAAATATTTATAAAGGAGATGTAATTATGGTTTTTTTAGCAACAGTTTTCTAAAGACAACAGGTAAAACCAGATGTGCACATTGAGATATCTTTTTTTTTAATTGTCTGGCTTAATTTGGAAAGATATAGACAAATTTTCAGGCACACCAGTCTTCCTCAGGTCTGAATTGGAATTAGCAGACTTCAGAGCTAAGCACTCAATGAAAGCAGTTGCTCAGGTGTGTAGCAAGCAAATTACTACTGAAAGAAAATGTAGTTAGTATGTGCAGAGCACAGAAAGTTGATAAGGCAGTTACCTCTCTATGGGAAAGAAAAAAGTAATTCATAGTCATTCTAATCCATAGAACATGGAAAAGTTAGTGTAAGGGAAAGGAAATTGTACCATGCCATGAAATCAATATCTCTGTTGAATCTCAGTTTTCTAGTGACTACTAGAATTTAAACTGTTAGCTCCAGGCTTGTCTTTGGAAGGCATTTTGGAGATGTTTAAGGATCAGGACTGTGAGATCAGAGATGGCATGGTTGTGAAAAGTGCTCTTTGTATAAAATAGGGATATTAAATCTGCGTCAAGAGTCTATCACAGAGCTGAATCTCAGAAATATTTCATTCAGCATTTCTAGTCCTTTGACTGTGCCATGCTGAGTTCCACAGGATGAACTTTTGAGATTGGAAAGGATCTTTTAGGTCAGATGTATGTTTGCTTTTGTCTGCACTCTAGCAGATAGTGTAATGTATCTTGATAAATGGGATTTACTCTTGCTAAGTATATTGACATCTCCATTTCATCTCTGAGATAGCTGCACCTAAGTGCTACTGCTGCTTGTTCAAATCCTGAAGTCTATACTAAGTTTTTATTGACTCATCTCTGAAATTCCTTGTTGCTCTCAAAACCTAAGTCAATCTGCTACAGTGTGACAGTACACCACAGGTGGACAGGGGAATCCTAGAGCACACACGGCTGCCCCAGACATGAGATCTGCCCCTGGTATGCTGGTCCCACTCTGAAAACAATATTTTTATAAGAATAAGGACTTCTCAACCCCCTAAAAGGATCTTGCAGCTGCAGCCATACATGACAAACCTGGGATTTTCTCATTTTGCTAGGTTCTCTGCTCACCCTATATCTGTTTCCCTTGCCTCACACTAATCTTGACTCCTTAAGCTGGCAGAAATGTCAATAAATCATAGATTCATAGAATGGTTAAGGTTGGAAGGGACCTTAAAGGTCACATAGTTCCAACTGGCCTGCCATGGGCAGGGATATCTTCCACTAGATGAGGTTGCTCAGAGCCCCATCCAACCTGGCCTTGAACATTTCCAGTGATGGGGCATCCACAGCTTCTCTGGGCAACCTGTTCCAGTGCCTCACCACCCTCACAGTGAAGAATTTCTTCCTTATATCTAATCTAAACCTGCCCTCTTTCAGTTTGAAGCCATTGTCCCTTGTGCTGCCCCAGATGTAGCACTTCAGGTGAGGTCTCAAAAGAGTGGAGTAGAGGGGGAGAATCACTTCCCTTGACTATCTGGCCATGCTTCTCTGGATGCAGCCCAGGATGCAGTAAGGATGCAGCAGTAAGTTGGCTTTGCAGAGTTAGGTTAAGATTCTTGTCAACCAGCACCCCCAAGTCCTCTTGGCAGGTCTGCTCTCAATCCATTCTCCTCCCAGCCTGTATCTGTGCTTAATGGGACCTTCTTGTTGCTCAGATGAGTCCTGGGCTCTTCTTCCTTACTAAAGCTTCATTGCTATGGTGTCAGGTCTGTTGCCACCACATCTTTTCTAACTCCATACATGCAATGCAGAGTAGGGTAAACAGCCACATCATTTGTGATGCCAGATAAATGATCTCAGGCTCATGGCATTACAGCTGGGTGCTGGTTAGTGGATGATCTGGATACCTTTTCTTCACCAGCAGTCTTTCAGGAGAAAGCTGCCAGGAAGGTGGGATGACAATTCGCCTATTTCTTCTTTTCTTCTCCCTAGGAATATTCTTAGCCTGTACTATTATTCAAGAAGGTGTGCTCACCTTAAATTAACATCAT
The DNA here is from genome assembly GCF_000695815.1 of Acanthisitta chloris. Classification (NCBI taxonomy): domain Eukaryota; kingdom Metazoa; phylum Chordata; class Aves; order Passeriformes; family Acanthisittidae; genus Acanthisitta; species Acanthisitta chloris. The sequence goes on from NW_008674188.1 coordinate 41,409, forward strand.
CTCTTTGACATCAGCCAATGTGGGGTGTTTCAGAGGGATGCATAGAACTCTGAGGCTAGATATGTCTATGTGGTTCCATCACTGCCATGCAGAACAGGTGGTTTACTGAGGCAACAGTCAAGGAGCAGTGGCAGGGTATTTCCCCAAGCAATGGTGAAATGAGACTACTGAAGTAATTAAAAAGTTGTTTTACTACTATGGTGACCTCTAGAGAGTTTATTGCCATTTTCACATTAAATAAGGCACAAGTAGGTCTGACATATTGTCTTTCTTTAGACCTCCTACCTGAGCTGATGACAGAGAACAAATTAATCCCACTTGGATCCAGTTTAATTAAACCATCTCAAAGATGTTGCATTGCTTTGGATGTTTTGATTTTCTTATTATTTTTATTTATTGCAAAAGTATACTATTCTTGGTCTGCTTTTGCCAGAAATAGGATTATTTAGTCAAAGTTTATATTCCTCAATAAGAGATTGTGATACTATAATTGAACAGTATTATTTGGTATAAATAGTATAAATGAGGCTGATAGAGATACTTCCAATCTAGATTTGGAAACATCAAAAGTCAGGCTCTTACTGTCCTGTCCCTTGGGAAACTGAGCTTGTGATAAGAATGCCACACATGGAGTGTTTCATGTTCCTATTCTTTAGTAAGTTAGATTGAAAGTTCAAAATTATTTTATTGAAATATTTTATACAGTTTTGCAAAGATGGAATGAACTCAATAATGAACTAATCACTTTGGCACACTCATACAGGTTAATAATTCAATAGTGCATTAGTTATGTTAAAAGAACTCCTTTTCTTTCATGTAGTAGAAAAGGCATACTCTGGCCAACTTCATACCTTTGCATTTATTCATGTCTTGGTATTTATGTGGATATTATAGAGCCTGTGGTTATTGCAGTGCCTTATGTGGTTGCTATAGTGCCTTAGCAGGGTATTATAGTGCCTTTGAGTGCCTTAAAATCGATACTGTGTGTTTACTTTGATAAAACTCAAGTGGGTTTGTCTCCTTTTGTAGACTGAAAAGTGAAAAATAACAGACCTCTAATTGTGAGGTGGTCCAGGCTCTGTCCATGGGATTTTGCCTATCTTGACCTGTGACTTTGGACTACTCTTGATGCTACACAATAAAGAAGTTGAAAGAGCTTTTTGTTTCATTTAATCCTACTTACGTGTTGGATATGCACAGCAAGTGTCCTCACTGCATGTATCAGGTAAATTACTCACTTGCTGTTCAAGCCAGAAACAGAACTTCATCAGCTCTGAAGGCACTGGTTCTCTCATCAAGCTAATGAAGGGGCAAAGAGCAAAGCTATATGCCAAGGGTTAACCCTGTACCTCAGTCTTGGAGAGGTACATAAGCAGTTTCTGTAATCCTTCTTGCAGAGTTTTCCCAGGGGCTGTTGAAACACTCTAGTCTGCTTTTCCTCACCCAGAGCAGCACAAGAGCTATGACTGAAGTTCATTCCAGTTTGTTTTGTTTAAGTTAGCTTAAATCATTATATTTCATAATTCAGTTTGGTTTGGAAGTGCAAAAAAAGGTAAGGTTGATTTACTAAAATGAGTTCAAACATACTGTTTGACTAGAAACAAAGTGGCTTGCTCTGTATTAAAATTCAAAGGTTAATGTTGCTTATCCTATTTTCCAACAATATTATTTGACCTCAACAACAGAGCTGAAAAATCTTATTTCTAAACTCAAAATTGGCAACCATCAACAACAAAACTGAAAAATTTTATTTCTAAACTCAAAATTGGCAACCATAGTACTTCATTAAAAATAATAATTTTTAAAGATACATGTTTTTTTTACATTTTTACTTTTTGCCTCCCAATTATCCTGTTTCAAAAACATTCTTTAGAATAAAGTTAAACTCCTGCAATGTTTTTATCTGCTAAACTGAAAAATTTTATTTCTAAACTCAAAATTGGCAACCATAGTACTTCATTAAAAATAATAATTTTTAAAGATACATGTTTTTTTTACATTTTTACTTTTTGCCTCCCAATTATCCTGTTTCAAAAACATTCTTTAGAATAAAGTTAAACTCCTGCAATGTTTTTATCTGCTCCAATAATTTTTAAAGATACGTGTTTTTTTTAAATTTTTACTTTTTGCCCCCCACTTATCCTGTTTCAAAAATATTCTTTAGAATAAAGCTAAACTCCTGCAATGTTTTTATCTGCTCAAAACTGCATATTTTGAAGATTTTATTTGCCATAGATATTTCACTCAGCTCAAATCCTATAGGTCTGGATAATCTTTTTCCTTGACCCAGTCTGAACCCAGTAAGTGAATTACTTGGTGTCTTTTGGTAGAAGTGATGAAAAAAGTGATATTAATAATACATTCCTCTGTGATGGGAGGGCAATGGCCAATTTCTACAGCCAGTATACTGCTTTTTTCTGAAGCTGTCATCTGTATACAAGTGATCTCTAGATCTACCTGTGCTGTTTGTTTAAGCAGTTCAGTAGCTTCTTCACAGCCCTGTGCTGTTTTCTTATGGTCCTGCCACAGTAACTTAATAAATCCTCTCTTCCTGCACAAAAACAGATGATGCTTAACTTTTCAATGTTGCTATCAACTTACACATTTTCTCATGGCTTTCAACTTCTTTTTTTTAATTTTTCTTTATTTTCTGAATTTGATAGGGTTTCAGCTCCACTAGGAGGTAAGTATTCACCGAGGGGAGTATAGCTCTACCTCCATTTTTCTCTGCTTTTTCACCTCTCATCCTCCATTCTGATTTTCTGTTTAAAAAATCAAGTCACTTTCACAATTTCTTCAAAATGCATTCTGTCCACCCCTTGTTCTCCAGCATTTCTAGGAATTCATGCTGCCTTTTTAATTGACCTGTCATTTATAGACTGTAACTGTAGTTCTTGGGTGGATACTTGTTAACCATTCTAAATTCTAATGAACAAAGCAGAAAATTTCAAATCTGCAATACCTTGGAAACAATGAGCTGTCTGCAGGCAAGATTAAATTATTATTATTATTATTCAGACTGGTTACTAAGCTGTCCCTGCTCACCAAACATACATATGTTGGGAACTATGTATTTTAAGTGTCAGTTTAATTTGGTCAGCTCAATCTATTATACCAATGCTAGAGTTAAATTAATCTTTTCACATAGGCAAGTACAATTTGAGATAAATAGAAAATGTCAAGGGTAAGATGTCAGCATCAAATCCTGTCCTGCCTTATTGCTTAATTAATTTTATAAATATTTATTTTTTCAAAAAGAAGAAAATGGTATTGAATACCTTAGTCCTTTTTTACTCCTACAATGTTGTAATCCAAGCTTATCTCTCATAAGAACAACCACCTCTTTTCCTTCCTCTTTCTCATGCATAACTGTTTTTTTGACTCAAGGTTTATAAGCAAATCATTCTAAATGACTGGACTTTAAAAGCAGATACGTAGATGGGAGTAATTTCTTCTCAGAAGTTGAAATGGTTTACTAAAACATGTGTGGTTTAGTTTGCTATTTTACTGTGCATGTTACCGAGGTGTGCATTTTCTGTTTGGTACACATATGTGACAACTTTTCTGCCAAACTTGCATTATTTTTATCTTAATGCTGACTGTGGCATCCACAGTTATAGTATTCCTTGCCTGGCCAAAGTTTTCAATAGTAAATAGGGCTGAAAGAGTTAACATGTTCGGTGCAGGCCTGGTTATTTAACTAAAATCAAAGCTGGATGAAGAATCAACATTTCCCTGACATTCCTTCTCCATAGTCACTGCACCTGATCTATTAATAATAACCTTTGCTAGATCTCTACCAGAATATTTATTTGTCCCTCTCTGTGCCCCCAACAAGAATATGGTAATATTTGTGCGAAGAGCAACCTGCACAAGTTCATAAGAGGCACAGTTAGTTACTCCTTGGAGGCCCTCAAGAAACTGTTTGCTTGCTAGTGTTCAGATATTCCCATTTAAAGGATTATCACAATGCTATAAGGAATGCTTTGCTGTTAAACAAGTACTCAGGAGTTACCCTTAAGTCAGAACAGACTCAGACAGATGAGAATAGAAATTTGTGTACAATATCCAGAATAGAGAGTATCATTTAAAATATTGACAAAAGATACATCTGTAGTAAAAAGGAAGCTGTTCTGTTAATCTGTTCATGTTAATAACAAACAGAAAGCATCACCTTTTGCATTAACTGTTGGGTTTTTTTCTCAAATGCCCATGAAGGCATTATTTTCCTGTGTGCTCATAAGTACCAATCAATGCAGGACCTTCCAACTCAATTGTATTAGACTTTATATCTGTTTCATTGGAGTATATTACTTTATGTTCAAATCTGCCTCTACTTTCCTTCTCCATTAAGTATACACTAACCCAATGAAGAAAGAATCTATCCCATTTTCCAGGAAATGATTACTGAACATCCACTCCCTTTAGAAAGACTACAGCAACTTTTGACAGAGCAGGTGCTATCTCCTAAACATGACTGCCTCTATTAACCTCATTAAGGGCATAATATCTTCCCCTGGCTCTGCTGCTCTCACAGCCTTTCAGTAAGTATATTTCACTGTGCAATGTCTCAGGCCATTGAACATTGCATTTTATTATCAACTACTAAATGGACAGACATACTCCAGGCAGATAATACCCATTAAATGAGCACATGCTTTCCATTACTGGTTGTTGATTTAGAACAGATACTCTGTAAATCAGCCACTTTAGAATGACACTCGGTGGGTTTCAGGGAGACAATCTTAAAGCTGAGAGGAACCATAACTGAGGTTTTCATTCAGGAATTATAATGCCAAAAGTCAACTGCTGAGAGAACTTTGGTGCTCTTAAATTGCTCTGTCTTCCCTTCATTGCGAGATTGGTCAACATAAAGAATTGGAGCATCACAGCAAACTATTCAGATTTACACAGTTGCAAAGGTTGTAAGTGCAATGCACCATTTGACAGTTGAGGCATAAATGCCTGAGAGTTCACGGTCCCCTTCACTCCACAAAAGTAGAATCACATTGACTTGCAAAAACATAAATAAAAATAAAAGGATCATTCCAGCAAAGCATGCTCTCTAGGAAGTCAACAAAATGAAACAGTGGTCTTGTCTTCATGCTAAACCCTGAAAGATTGCCAGGTTCTCCTCTCCGTGAACTGAAGTCTTGGTTCTGGCTGTGACTCTGTATTTGTAGGAAAAAAAATGCCTCTAGCAGATAATATCACTGTAATTCCTAAATCAAAACAAACTGGGAAATGCACTGCTGTTTGTGTCAATGTCTAACACTACACAGCATGTGTGAGTGCAGATTATTTTGCATGCTGGCACTAGCAATGGATCAGACTACAGAACAATTACCTTTACTCTAAAATTGTGCCTTTTTTTATAGTGTCTTCAGTTTTAATGAAGATCAACTGTGACAAAGCCACATGGAGTAATGGAAGTACAAGAGAGAAATTGCTTTTTGAAAACAAAAAGCTTTTTAAAAAGTCACAAAAGGACTGGAGGAGCCATGAGTGCATTTTCTACCCTAACATTTTGGCATTGCTCTATGGAAGCTTCTGCTATCAGCAGGGAATGAAAAATTGCAGTTGACATCTACACCTGGCATTTGTCTCCATTAACAGTTAATGCAGGCACTGTGTTCTCTTGGTTTAGTCTCCACCTGTCAGCTACTCTTTAGAATAAAAGCAAGCAGGGAGAAACCAGATAGATTTAGGCTTCCTCATTTTCATCCAGGGTTTCCAGTGAAATCTGTAGGCAAAAGTTATATTTGCATCCTTAAGGAAACAATTTCATTGTGGCCCTGCTTGTCTCATCTCCTCCAGATCTGGTGTTCCATCCACTCATCTATTATGGAAATTTTCTGCCTGTCTTTTCATATCAGGAACTAGAAATAATTCTTAAACTTGGCCCATCATTCAGAGGTTATAGAAAGCCTGTCACATTGGTGTGTTTTGATACAGAGAGCACCCTTCTGTGTCTCTGACACAGGAAGTAAAATGTTGCTGAAAGACAGAGCCTGAAGAGGCTATCTGCTATGGGAACAGCAGCTCCTTGGTGGAGAGTCAATGAAGCAGTAAAACTGGAAGGTGGTTCCTCTGCATGTTTTTTCAGCCTCAGAGGAATGTCCCACAGGATACCAGCAGTGGGCCTGGTGTGCCTGTAATTGGTTTCAGATTCCCCATCTCCTCCTAAGCCAGAGGATCACGTTCAAGATCTTTGTTATGAGAGCTGGGGTTTTTTTCTAACATTGAGCAGAAATGATTCACGTTGCTTTGTTAGGAGAGCTGGGGTTTTTTCTAACATTGAGCAGAAATGATTCAACTTAAGAAGGCAAAGTAGAAGTATCACATTAACTAGCTTTTAAATGCATTGATGTTAGAGGTTATCCATATCACCTTTCTGGCATATTAGGTGCACAGACTCAAAGTCTGCTTATTGTAGCTCCCAGGAGCACTCCTCAACTCTTAAAGCTTTGTTAGGAGAGCTGGGGTTTTTTCTAACATTGAGCAGAAATGATTCAACTTAAGAAGGCAAAGTAGAAGTATCACATTAACTAGCTTTTAAATGCATTGATGTTAGAGGTTATCCATATCACCTTTCTGGCATATTAGGTGCACAGACTCAAAGTCTGCTTATTGTAGCTCCCAGGAGCACTCCTCAACTCTTAAAATTGGATGCACGCTACAGCAGTAACCCAGCCCTGTAGTATTTTGGGGCAATTATTCCCACCATACAAAGTAAACCTGGGCCTAGTTCTTCCAAGGTTGCTGGGGCACTCTCTGGTCCTCTTCCATGGCTGACACTTATAATTGTCCAATGAAAGGTGATAGTTTGCTGTTCCACTATGGCCAGTTGAAATATTGTTGAAAGACAGCACAGAATGCAATAAAATAAATAACAAGACCAAAGTCTTGGCCAAGGTTATTGCTGAGTAGTAAAGCAAGAGAGTTGTTATGGCAACGGATGGAGATATGTTTTTTTAACAAGTGCACACACCTGAACCTTGGAAAGACAACGTAGCTGTAACTGTGAGAAAGTCTAAATGGTACCTCTCAGGCTTATGCGTGTTTGCTGTGTTTGCACTTCAAACTGACCAAAGCTGAGTGCCTGTATTACTGTTGTCATGGGGCCCAAGGTCTTTTAAGACCTGTTGAGAAGCCAAGCATGTATCAGCCCAGCCCATGGCCTGCTTTAATCAGGACATGCAGCTCTTGACTACAGTCATTTGCGCAATGCTCTGAAGCACATGCAGACCAAGCTTGCATCTGCCCATGAGGGCAGGCACGCCCTGACTGAATTTGCTTTGTTTTGCTGTCAGCAGCAGTGCTCTAAAGATCACAGTGATTTAAAGCAGTGATAGCTGCTGTTTCTCACTGTGCTATCTCTCACCTGGTGTGGGGCAAGTCTAACCTACTCACTAATAACCAAACATCAGCTCCCTGAACCTGGATTTGAAGTAGCATTC
>NW_008674188.1:48883-69809 GCF_000695815.1 Acanthisitta chloris
GTAGTTATTACAATAGTGGGATGCACAAAACTAGGGGAAGGGATTAGAAACAGCCACAAACAAGGTGTAGATGAATACATGTAGTGCTAGAAGCCAACCAGTTATTTGACCTCAGAGTCATATTTCTGTAAACATGTGTCTTGGCAACATATCATTCAGTTTCTCAGTGCAATGCAATGCAAACCCTTTCTCATTTATCTCATCTGTCTTGTTGTGTTATGTTACAAATGGTTACTGTTAATTCTGTGCTTAATTGTGCTTAGCATAATTTATTTGCTATCCAGTGATTTTAACTGTTGGACATAACAAAATATGGTTGTTTTCTCTTCTGCTGCCTTCTGCTTCTCATTTGTGAATGCTGAAAGCAGCTGGACCTGTTCCATGTGAATGGAAATAATTATAGGCATGTACAACAAATTCATTAATCTCAAGAAAGCATCTTATGTGGATCTATTCCTGGAGTATGTATTGTCTTCCTCTTTCCGGCCCCTACAAAATTCCTTTCTTTTAATTTTCCATCACAAACCTGTTCTCTGACAATCTACCTCCTTCCTCTTACTGATGAGGATTGGAAGCAAAATGTGTTTCAGCTAAAATTGGCAATAATTACATGTTTCTTAAACTAAGGCGCCTGTCCCAGATGTTCTGAGGAAAAGGAAAGCTCTGAGTCTTTCAAATGCAATTGGAGCACTGGGACCATTTTGTGCCATGAGAGCCCAAAAGAGAGCAATTTTGTTCCATGTCATTGTCCCTTACTTTTTAAATACATTAATCCTGAGTTCTAAATGCAGAAAAGTCAGGACTCATCTATTTTATTTTGTGAAGTTTAATAGTCTGAAAATAATCCATGTTTTTTTCTGCTATACTCACTTTTATTTTCCTCTTGGTTTTGTGTTTTTAATCCCTGTGAGCAATCCGTCAGTCCTTTATCAGACTAGCAGTACACCTTGCTTCGCTGGTGCCTAAAGGTACTGCTTGTCCTTGAAGCCACTGTCTGATGAGTCTGTTCAAATCTTACCCCCTAAAGCTCCCAAAGTGCTTGAGGAGTCCACATGTAAAACCAAGCACATGCCAGAATGCTGAAGTCAGGCAGTGACTGTGAAGTGGACCATGATGGCTTTCAAAGAGGATAGCAACCATGCATCCAGCATAGCAACAGATGTGTATGTATTTCATTACATACACATTAGTGTGCATATTTCAAGAAGTTGGTTATCCATGCCCTTTCAAGTCTGAGCACGGGGAATTGTGTGCATAATCCTACGGTATGGCTATCGAACTTCCCAAAATACACAGATGAAAATTGCTTCTCCATCTCAAAATCAAAGCTGTTAAGGCCTGCATCATGGCCTTTTAAATATAGCTGGGTTTGATCATATCAGTGAATGTTTCCAGCTTATCCATATTCAATTTGTGTTACTTCTATTTCTTATTTACCACAAATATACTTATCTGGCGGGAAAAAAGGAGGCCAGCACTTGATCAGCAGTTAATAGAAGGAAGTTTTTGAGGATGTCTCAGCTATTGTTCACTGTTATCTGCCAGCAGAATAATGACAAAGTAGGAGACAGTGCATGCATTGTATCTAATGTGATTAGTGCTCTAATGCTGAGGATGTAGGGAAGAACAGAGTCAGCAGGTTAAATGTGCCTCTGGGTAAATACATAAAGAGTTGAAGGCTACTCTGAAATCCAAAACCCATACAAAATCAGCAGTTTCTTCAGCTGTAGATTGTGTTTTTATGTATATATGGCACTAATTTACCTTGGGGAGGAATTGCAGTGAGATTGCATGGAGTCAGAGCATCAGGAGAAGGAATATAAGTTTGGTAAGTAATGATTGAATCTTTACACCAATTACATTTTGCAAAGGTGCACTTCAGGCAGTAATCAGAGTTATGAGAGATGAATGGCAGTAGAAATTCAGGAATGTGTTTATCTTATAATGCACTGGAGGCCTGTCTGCACCACCAAAAAAATGCAGCCAAAACTAAAGTTAACTCAGTTAAGAGCTGAGTTATATCTGCTACTCAGTGTTGAAGGGGGATTCAGTGTTTTATCTGAATTCTGAGTTCTTGCCCACTTTCCTCTGAAGGACTTCATGGTGCAACATAGAGCTTTCTGTTTGCTTTTGTGAATGGATTTCTGACCTACACATTGAACCTCATTAGACTGTTAGTGAGTAGAGCTCACGGCAAGATTATAAATAAGTTTCAGAGAAATGTATGAGTTCTTCATTCAGCATTCTGTATTTTCAGCCGAATCCAAAAAACAGATTTGATTCAGGGAGAGCAGAATTGTGTTGGTATTAATTTCTAAATGACACCTGAGGATGGCAAACTGTGTGTGTGTATAGATTCACACCAGGAATTAGGGCAATGGACTGTCTTGTAAATGATTCCTTGCCAAATATAATTTTCTTTATGACATGCTTTCTCTCCATAACTGTGGTATCTTTGGGTAGGTAATATTTTGCAAGCAAAGAAGAAAAAATCAGCTATTTCTGTAGGGGCACACCTTAATTTAATTGCTATTATTCCGTATTTCCATATCATCAAAGCACAATCTGCATTATTTTTCTAGTGTTGAATTTTTTTCTAATATTCTTTCCAATTCAATAGCATTTTCCAAGGTGAAAATCTCAGCTTTTTTCTGTTATAGTCTCCCACCTAGGACGACGATTTAAGATCAGTTGTATCAGCAGTTTGTTCTTGCTGGCATCAAGATTATATTTTCTTCCCCCTCCCTGTGTATCCTAATGCCTCTTTCTGTTCCCTGCCACAGCTCCACTGATGAACCAGCCAAGCAAAATTAAAGCTTCCAGGCTTTCTAGCAACAGGAGTCTCTTAGGCAAAGGAGATTGTGTATCCAAACAGTCCCGTGTTAACAGCAAAAATCTTCCTATCTGATTATGTAGACCTTTGCACAAATTTGGTTATGGCAAAATTTTGCACTATATCTGACACATAATGAGAAAGTGATGTGAAAATAAAAAGGGTAAGTAACTGCTGAGGAAAGTGTAGCAGCCTTAGTTCTGGTATTTCACTGACTTTAGACTTTATGACTTGAGAGTGCAGAACTTCATACAATGCTAATTAGGATGCCAGGGGAAAGAAATTATTTAGATCTTTGTTTAGTATTCTGTAGAAGTGGTAAGTCTACAAGAGTGTCAACTAGATCCATGAACCTCTCTAGGGAAGGAGGAGAGCTAAGGAAGCATGATGATAATTTAATGCATACAAATGCTGGACAAGAATAGTTATAACTAATGCAAATGCTGCTGTTGTGATAGGCACTGTTTTCATCTGTCTGCAGTTGCAGAAGATATTTCCTGTATTTGCCCTCTTTGTGGGTGTCTTCTGTGGAGTTGGAAATGTATAATTAATGCAGCAGAGAAATGTGCACTAGCTGTATTATTAAAATTTAGTATGGTATTAGCTTTCAAAAATGAGTAGCAAATTGAAGCTAAAGCTGCAAAAAAAAGACTTTTCTGTGACGAGCTCCATCATACAAAGCATTGAAATTTATCTCCATATTATTTTATTAGAGCTTTTTAATTACTATGGCAGATAAGCAGGTCTGGCCATTATCTTCGCAGAACATTTGTATTAATAACGTCACACACTTTGCGGTGATTGCTACATAATATTCTGTCCCTGTTAAGAGCTTAGTTTAAGCTGATATGCAAAAGCCACTCTTCTGAGGGACAGAAGGTTCCCCATTCTTTTCTACTGGGCTCCCAAGTAACAGCTATTTTTCTCAACTGAATGATAGCCCTCCCTGAAGCAATACAGCCAAAGGGAACATAAAATCCCTCTCTGAGCACATCAATGATAACAAGTTCTGAATGCATGCACAGTAGACAGAAATTTAATCACCTTTTTTGTTTTAAAGCAATCCTGCTGTTTCCAGAATGTGAGACAAAGTCACTTTGCAAAACAAAACTATACTTTCAGTTACTTACTAGGCACTTTTTGGGGTTGCGTTTTGGTCTTGTTTTTCTTTTTTAGATCCATAATATGAAGCAAAACACTTTATTTCAAAGAGCACCTTCGATACTTTCCTTTTTAGTGGGATGTTTGTAGCTATGATAAGGGATGAAAGAAGAAGAAAGAGTTCACATACCATATATTCTAGCTTACCTGTCCTCTTCAAAAAAAATTAAGTGTGCTAAGTTCTAACACTGGATTTGAATTTGAAATAGCAACAGTCTTGAAATGCTACAGAACTCACCAAAGCCCTAAGTGTACGGTTCCTGGTTTGGAGTGATATCCAGATTTAAATATTTCATGCAGGAGTGATATTTTTAGTGAATAAACTAACCAAATAATTATCTGTGGATATTTTCTATGCTACATTGTTCTGTACTTCATGTGTGGGAGATCCTGTCTCTGTAGTCAGAACACATGTAATGAAACAATGAAGAAATTCACGATTTGCAGGAGCACTACAAGAAATAATACCCATTTCAGCTTGTAATGAGATTTTTAAAGAACTGCTGAAAAGATTTCAAATATCTATATTGGCTGCAAACAAGTTTTTGTCCTTGAATTATCTTGACTTCATTTGATTCAGGACAGTTCACTGTTTGCATTACAACTTCACAGCACTCAGAATCAGACATAGAAAAGGGCCATTAAGATCCATTGCACTCCCTCTTCTTTGCTGGTCAAGGCAGTATTGTTCCTTAAATTGCATTTTTCTGTCATTTGCCTGGCCTGGATAAAGATTTATTAGGCTGATTTTTAAAAAAGAACAGCTATAGGAAACAAGCCACACAGAATGAAGATGAGAGGGGTTCCAATTTTAGAAGCTGATAAATGTGGGCTCTGATATTCATGACAAAATATAGCAGAAGTGTCTTGTAAAGTACATTGAGGGTGACTCCTGCCACTAAGTGTAGAATTGTAAGGGGCATGAAAATATAAGTACCTCGCGAGACAATCAAGAATATGACCTTAAGATGCTGCAGTTGTGCACTGTGAGGAATGAACTATCTTTTAGGATGCTGATACGAAAGGTAGAGAATACTATGTTGAACTCCTAGGTGCCTCTCTTTGGATTTTTTTCCTTTGAACTCTGTGTCTTAGATATTGTTCACAGAGTTGAAAAAAATACAATAAATTGTTCTTCTGATTTTAAAGATAAAAGAGATTGTCATTTTTATATGGAAATTTCCAAGATTTACTTCTTGTCTGCTGGCTAAAGGGAAGCACTTTATCAGAGGAAGAAATTAGGAATTGTATGACCACAAGTAGAATACTGGAAAGTAGGATTTATGTGATGGAAGATATCCTTACTTTCTAATTCTAGTGTAATTATTAAGAAAATAATAAATATGGGGATAAGTTAGCATTTACTAGAAACAACTGATATGATAAATGGTTTGCTCAAATATCTGTTTTAAAAAGCATTTTTACAGATATTTCTGGTCACAGCCTGGGGTCTTGGGACTGTATAAATAATTTGCAGATCAATGTGGAAATGGCACAGTCGAAAAAAAATTATATAAATATAAGTTTCAGAGTTTGGTGATGTTAGATGTCTTACCATGAGGTATGACTAAAATAGGTTGCATAGTTGCTGGAAAGACTTTAAGTCTTATCTCAAGCCTTTATCTAAAATTCCTTCCTTTCAGTATGCTTTTCATAATGATTATTATTACGATTATGTTAAATTGCATTAGCTAGTTTTGCAATATCAGAAAGACTCTCCACACTGCCCTCCAAACTTTTAAAGCCAGAGCTCCTTCAACAAAATGTTAACTATTGGCATCTTTCATGTGAACATTTTACTTTACATCTGTAATAACCTTTTTCTCCTTGATTTATGCATCCTTTGTTGTCCTTTTCTCTGTAAATCAAGACCTCTAGGTCTTCATGGTCATCTTTTAGTCGTTTGTTAAAGGCTAGAAATCCCTCTTTGCAACCTGAGCAGTTATGGACAGCAAAGTGCAGGGTAGTGGGTTAGCATGCTTCGAGTTACTCTGTGCCAGCTATGCTGAGGTAACTGTCCTTGTGCTTACACACAGTGTATGTTGAAATAGTGCCATTTATTTTGAGTTTTTGTCATCTGGAGAATCCTAGGTGCATGTTTGCTGAGTTCCTTTGTTTTTCTTTTGCTTGACAGAGAGATTGGCTTCTGACAACAGGATTCACACCAGTCTTTTCCTGCAGTGCTACATTCCATATGGCCACACATTCCTCCTCACTGTTTACAAAAGGTTTCATGAATCAGTTGATGTGCTCATCCATTTGCTCCAAAATGCTGAGAAAAGAAGACCTTATTCAGGTAGCACAGACACAAGATACAGCTCCATGATGTGCAGATTCTGGGAAAGGGGATGGGGTAGGGGCAAAGGGTGAAATGCAACCTTGAAATAGAGCTATTGCCACAAATCCAAACCTCATCACTGTATGGGCTGCTATGAAGAAAATTAACTCCATCCCAGCTAGACCCAGTACACACACCAGGCAAGTTTCATTAAAAACGAAAATAAATAGATAGCTCGTTCCCCTGACCCCAAGGCTACCTGCAGCCAGCCCCACAAAAGTCTCTGTGAGATCCCAAACCAACCTGTCAGTTTTCTCCAGTATGTAAGGCTGGACATTTTCTGCAAGCCAAATTCTGCCCTAATTGGTGACACCTGTACAAACACACTTGGCAGTGAGGTTTGGGTGGGACTAATTTCCTCCTGTTGCTTACTTAGGGTCATGAATAGGCAAGCAGCAGCAGCACCTTTCCCTCAGCAATGTGGCCTCAGTTAACCAGCAAGCTAGAAATAAAATGATTAGGGACAATTTCTAGTCATGGCAGTCTGCAGCTATGAAGTTTAACAGGGCATGGATCTGCATAGTAAACGTAATAACCTTAAAGCAGCTCTTCAGAGAGGAAACTACTTGGAATCATTTTTTCCCCTTTTTTCTATGTTGCTACAGGACATCTTATGTGAAGAAACAGAAAAATATTAAACACATGTATACCTGTGAGCTGGAATTCTCTGGCTGCAGTTATATATATAAATCAGACCTGAAAATAAACCATTTAAAAAATAAATCCTGTAGGGAAGACAAAATGAATGTGGAGTGGTCACTGTCAGAGCCAATACTTTGCCTGTTGCTCATATACTTGAACACCTGATATTTCCCATGGGTTTCCTGGGTTTCCATCAGGCCTGCCTTCTGTGTGGGTCTACTCCAAGAGAGACTTCAATGTAAGGGACCAGAAAGAGGAGCTACATGACGTGAGTGCAGCTGGCTGTATGTAGAAGCTTGCTCTGTATTTTTTCTTCTCTAACATTTCAGACAGCATTCACTAGCTAATATCCTGGAGTTCTTCCTTCAATGTTAATTGCTACTCAGTTTTAAAAGAAAGAACATTCCTGACTAGAAAAGAGAAAAGGGTTGTGAAAATCATGCTTGGTTTACATGGCTTACAATGAGCTTTTTTCTTGTTGTTTGGATTTTGAAAGTTACCAGCACAGCACCAGTAGCTTCATTGCACCTCAGTTTCAAGCTGCTCTCAGTTCCGCTGTTTTCTGTAACTCTGGAGGTGGTGTTTGCATAGGGCAGGATGAAGAATTTTACTCACAGAGTTAGTTCCCTCTTCATGTGCTTCAATGTGTGCATTGCAGGGGAATTAGGTAAGGCCAGAGGGACTGCAAACCAAAGCCAAGTGATGATTGATCTCTGTTGCCTCTTTCCTGCTTTGGTCTCATGCTCTACAGGCATTCAGCTGTGCCAAAGCATCTTCTTAACTTCCCCAAAGCCAAGGGTAAGCCTGCATTAAGAACAGTATTGCTTCACTTCACCTGTAGTTTTATTATGTGGGTGTGTCTAAACACATATGGTCGAAGTTATACACCTGATATGTTATGGTTCTGGGAAATGCCTCCTCCAGCTTGCTGTGGATTTGTGTCTGTTGCTGCAAAGATCCTCGGAGCTGGGGAACAGATATAAGGGCTGGATGGGAGTTCAAGGGTGAAGTGACTTTTCAGAAGACACAAAATTAGAGTCTGGAAAGCTAATAATTTGAGGTTAGTGTTCTACATGTGTCTGTGCTGTTGCTTGAGACCATCTTTCTGTGAGGTGTTGTGAAGAATAGTTGCTGTTTGTCTGGGATGGAAAAGTGGTTTATTGAAGGAATCATGTACCAGAGGTTTCTACTGTGACAGCAGAGAAGCAGGGTGGGGTGAAGAAGTTCTTTGAGTTTGGTGGGGGGGTTGTTTTCCTTTGATCAATTGATCCCTTCAAAACAGTATGGGCTGGTTTATTTGTCTGAATTGATATCATTGGTATTCTATTTATTTACAGAAAAAGTGCAGCTGAAGCTGCCACAGACATAAGAAAAGCTTTTCTATTTTAAGCACCTGCCCATCAAGTGTCTTACCATAAATTTATTTCCAGGAGAGAGATCACTATGTGACACCTTTTCATCACTATCAAATTAGATTTGGACAAAGGATGTTGACATAAGACTCATTGGCTTTGCCATCACTTCCAAAGCACAGCCCTTTCCTAACTCTGCACAAAATTTAAGGCAAAACAGTTGTGCTCTCAAGTATCAAATGGTTTGCTTCTTTAAAAAAAGAAATACATGAAGGTTTGTATGTCAGCTGCTCGCTCTTCTGTCTGTGAGTAACCTACTTATCGACTGAAGCAAATAGTCAAAATGGATCTTGCAGGATAGAGATACTGACCTGTAGTGTCTTTTATAACTGCTTTTAAAAAAGGCTGGCAAACCCAATTAAGCTATCAATGAGCAATTAATACTGTGTAGCATTCTTTCTTCACCTCAGACATTTGTTTTTGACAAAACAATGATAATAACATTTGAACTGCAGAAGAAACACCACCACTTCCTGAACAGGACGTGGGGAATGAAAATGACAGTGTAGAATAATGGGCTAGTGTTAGCTAATTAAATTTTACCTGTGCATGCTATATTCTGACTCTTGTTCCTGGTTTAGGCAGAAGACCAAGACATGAAGGAGTTACTTAAGATTAAAAGAAAAAATAAAACCAACATAATGCTCTCATCTTCAAACTCAATTAAAAGTAGTTACCATTTTGTAAAAACTTTTTCACGGCAGGGAATTGCAAGATTACACTTTTGCATGTTCTTAAAAGTTCCCTTCTCTTGGCACACAAGCAGGTTGCCAGTCATCACATAAAATGTTTTGGCAGTACCTTTCTGACATTTCTGTGTGGGAGGTGTAAGAACAAATAGGGAGTTTGCTCTTTGCTGTAACCATTCTTTCAAGAAGTGATTTTCGAGGTGAAGTTACTTTCTGAGAGCTAAGCAATGGGAATTATCAAAGATTTACAAAGGATTGAATTCCTAGAGTTATAAAATGGACTTAAACATATTTATTTAATATTTTTACTCCCTGAGCAATAGCCTGTTGTAACAGACTTATGTGCTGTGTATGACCCCTGTTCCATCCACCACCCAAGTTCAATGCCTTGGATGCTTTCAGAGGAGCTTTCCTGACTTGTGTGTGGGTCCTTGGAGCCTTTCAAACAGGAGACAGCAGGCAAGCCAGGAGCAGAAATGAGTGATGCCCCCATCACAGATGTCTCCTCCATGATGATTCCTAAAAGCCCTGGTGAGATAGGTTTCTTTGGAAAATAGATTCAGCACAAATCCAGCAGGTTCAAATGAAGGGTGGATGGACTCCATTTCCTCTGAGCTCATGGGTCCCCTGAGCTGCAGGCCAAGCTGCCTCCCCAGAGCCCCATCAGGCTTCATACTCTCCTGACTGGGCCAGCAGTAATATATACCAGGAGATCACAAACACTCTGCCCTTTGTTTAAAAAATACACATCCCAGTTTGACCCCACCCCAGTCTCCTCTGTCCATGCTTGCATAAAGCCAGTTTCCACTCCATCTCAGGCCTGCAAGTAAACAAAACCCCACAGCCCTGCCCTGGTTCCTTCATCAAGTAAAGCTTTAGTGTGGGGTGATGCCACTTCCCTTTTCATGATGTGACTTATCCAGTTATGCAGTGCAGGGCCAGGAATTGGACTTGATGATCCTTGTAGGTCCCTTCCAGCTCAGGATATCCTGTGATTCTATGACTTCTTCTTTCTTCCTCCTGCCAGGAAGACAGATATTTACAGCAACAGCCGTGGCCATGCATGTAATCCCAGAGCATGACCTCATCCCTTTTTGGATAAAGGCTGAAGTCTCCTCTGTGATCTCTTTTCTGCAGGCTTGCCTTCTTCCACTAATCCTAAGGAAGGAAGGAAGCAGCACAGTGACACTCTGTTATCATTGTCTGTGTAATGGCATATACTCTGCTGAGTGACTGAATTTCTTGGTCTTCCCCATGTTAGCCTTGAGCCAAAAATAAAAAAAGTATATAAAAAATAGACTAATGCAAGTCATAAGAGGTAGGAGCAAAGAAGGCTTTTAGAGGGACAGCATGCAAACCAATTTCCTGGATAAGAGTGCTCTGTGTGCAATATCTTTTAAGTGTGAAGGTTTTAAAGGGCATGGTCACAGTTCTGCCACTGAGGAGCTGTTGGACTGTGGTAAGCCCAGCTGTAGTCAAAGGAAACCTTGAGTCTTGCTTCAAGCTGGTGTGAAATTAAAAGCCAAAGGCCAGGGCTGTTTCACTACCATGAAAAGGAATAAATGGAGAGGAGTTTGGAGGCAAGAAAATCTGATATTTATAAAACAGTTGGGATGAAAGAAAGGGATTAGTCCAAAGCCTAGTCATTTATTGAGAGAGAAATACTTTCCAAGCTTTTTAGTTCAGTCATTTTTTTCTATTTAGTTTCTTTTGTTAGGTTATTGTCAAATGACAATACAATAATGGATTATTAAGGCAGTTTGGGAGGGGCATTGAGGTTTTCTGTGTATGTTTTGTGTGTGGTTTTGGTTTTACTGCAAGCTAAGTATTGTTCTAAGAAGATAGGAGAGACAACTTGGATCTGTCTTCCATTTACTTTGTAATCAAAGCAAGAGTTGAAGAATAACATCTGTCTTCAGATTCTTGGACTTCAACCGAGTTAACACCCTGGGAAGTGCTTATCTTTGTCCATTCACTGTCCTCCTCTTTTTGCAAAGTGAAAGGTGTTTCTTTAATTTGCACCGTATTTCTATCACAGGCAAGGAAAATATCAGGGGTTTGTTGGCTGATTGATGCTGTAACAGCTGACCTTGGTACTGCTGGTAGCTCAATGGCAAATGCTGCTCTTTGCTTTTTATTCACGTAAAGACAGAGGTGACTAAAACTGAGCAAGCATATGCAGGTATAGGAATGTCTGTCAGGGAAAGCAAGAAACTTGAATGAGTTCATTCTGCTCAGCCTTGAGCCCAGATGTTAGACATGTTATCGAACTTATACTCTCATGGTGGGCAAGACTTCTTTGTTTATCATTGTTTTTTCCTGAACAACAGCTAGTGTGGTCATTTCACTTTTACCATGATTTTGCCAAGAAAAGTTGGACCAGATGATGCTTGAGGTTCCCTTTCAACCTGGTATCCTCTTATTTACCACATAAGCTATAACTTTCCATTTTTTAGCATTTTACAGTCACTATTGCACCTTATTAAAAAGCGATTTTATGTTATTTTTTAAGACGTTCCTCAGCACCCCCCTTGGTCACCCTCTCCTTTACTTCTGGGCAACATTTGAACCTTTTCCAGCTGTGGAAAGGATCCTTCCTTTTCTGTGGTATTTGTCTTGAGGCTACATGAGTTTCCAAATCCCAGAAAACAGGATCAGATTCACAGTCTTTGCTGTGACATCCACTGCTCTCCACCTGTGCATGCTAGATTTCATTGTTTCTCCTCCATGCCCTCCTGCTCACTGTGCCCTTTTGCACAAGATGCCTGGTCACTTGACTGCTATCTCACAATCACTTTCCACACAATCATGTTCATGTGAATTCTGAATGAAAGGATTCATCTGCAGCACCTAAAATGGAGATCAATGACACAATTATTCATGAAAGTTTGTTCTAAAGAAATGCAATAAAATTGCTGCAAATCTATTGGAACTAAATCTAAAAGGTCACCCTGTGCTTTACTATTTCCAGCTGCCTCATACAGATCCTTGCCCTCAGTGGTTCTGCCGGAGCTCCAGGCTGCATCTGCCAGAGATGAGCTCTTCCCAGCCAAACCCACTCACTCCCATGGACGATCTGCTCTCCTGGAAGGAGACAGGCTTATTTTTTGATTCAGTTTTTACTCTCCCAAACCATATTTCTTTCCAATTTGTTCAGAAAGATTTATTTCCACACTTTATTTAAAAGGCTTACTCTCCTTTTTAGAAGAGAAGCTCAGGGAGTATTCCTGTAACACATTATGTCCCATATTTGGAGTTTTATTACATTTTAAAACTATTTCTGTAGTTACCAAGGAATAACACCTCAATTTTCATAGGATATTCAGAATTGGAAGAGACTCACAAGGATAATCTAGTCCAGCTTTTGGCCCTGCACAAGTCATCCCTGAGAAGCACACTGTATGCCTGAGAGCATTGTCCAAATGCTTCTTGAACTTTGTCAGGCTTGGTGCTCTGACCACTTCCCTGGGGAGCCTGTTCCACTGCCCAAACACCCTCTGGGTGAAGAACCATTTTATAATATCCAACCTAAACCTCCCTAACACAACTTCAGGCCATTCCCTTCCTGTCACTGCAGAGAGATCAGTGCCTACCCCTCCATGTCCCCTTATGAGGAAGTTGTATACAGCAATGAGGTCTGCCCTCAGTCTCCTCTTCTCCAGGCTGAACAGATCAAGTGACCTCAGCTGCTCCTCATGTGGCTTCCCCTCAAGGCCCTTCACCATCTTCGTTGCCCTCCTTTGGATGCACTCCAATAATTTAATATCCTTCTTATATTGTGGTGCCCAAAACTGCACACAGTATTCAGGATGAGGTTGCACCAGCAGAGTAGAGCAGGGCAATCACCTCCTTCTGTTTTCTCAGACATATCAGCATTAACCTTTCAGTGTGAAGCGTGTTTATCTGCTGAAGTTTCTGGTGGATATCAGCTCAAAAACTGACAACACTTGTCCAGAGCCCCAAATCAGAAAAATACATGCAGCTCATCGCTAACTGTTGAGATTAGGCATTATGGTAATCAACTGATTTAGGCTGACTATTGTGTGATACTTAATTTTGAGGGTTGTTTGTGGCTTTATGGAAGATGTTAGTATTGACACTTGGGTTTTATCAAATGATGTGTAAAATGACTTTCAGGACTGACATCATCTTGCATGAAGAAATTCAGTCCTCCCATGTGTTTTTTTAAAATTTGAGGCTCTTCTGGGAAGAATCTTTCTCTCTCACAGCTATGATAACACTATGCACATGAAGAAAAAGTTAGTGCAGTTAATTCAAACAATCTGGAGCTTTACGGGACAAAATGAAACTCTGTCCAGAAGTCATTGCAACCTAGCAAACCACTGGTAGCGACTGATTTTTTTTATAAGGCTGTTTCACTAAGTCATTTTGCAGATTTAAGTTAACTTTATAGCCTTCTGACTGACCTGATCTCCTTTGAAAGTGCTCAGAGAAAGTATTTACTGTGCAAGTGTGCCAAGTGTGACCACAAGTCTACGTAAAGTTGCTAAAAAGCATCTCTGCTAGAACACGGAAGGGAATTCAAATAATTCAGATTGTTATCTATGCCTAAGTAAGTTAAAAGGGGAAAAAAAAGTAGTCTGTCTCCTTTCTCTAATTTCAGCTGGAGCTCAAATGGCATGAGTGTCCATGCATGAATATTTGTGGACTGAAAATTTTAATTGTTCTTCTGCTGGTCAATAAAGTGAATACCCACTGAGAGCTGTCCTCATTTCACCTAGAAGCAAAGACAACACAATATGATCCACAGTAAAAATTGCAGCTAGGCACTGTAGAGTAAAATATGGTTTCTAAATACTGTAATATTAAAAATAGAAAAAAAACGTAAAGTTAAAAGAAATGCATAAATCCAGCTGACAAATATAATAACTCTGATTGTCTTTAAATTATTCAAACTTTCTTCAGTAACGTTGAGCCCAGGAAAGAGATGAAACTGAAAAACTGAGGTTCACACTGTAAGGATAGCCTATTAATGTATCTGTCTATTGTAGAGATCATTCCATTCTACCTGTGCAGTCTTTGCATGGATTCATCACTGTCCAATGTCTCTACTGATGAAGTACCTGTGCAACTGCTCTTGTTAATTATTCCTGGAAGCATAGTCTGGCACTGCCATATCAGATTAGTAGGACATCCACACGTGCTGAAAAAAAATCTCGGACCTCATTACCACCTTGTAATTTGATGACACTTTCCAACCTTTTTCTGGAAATCCATGTTCTCACTGTGAACTGTTACACCATCTTAACAGCCAATTTTTCTGGGTTCAAAAAAAATAAATCTGTGGAATATATTTACTTTTGTTAATGCAATTTTGGAGAACAGTAAAGGCCATGGTTTAGCAATCACTGATTGGTCCCTTCCATCTAGAACACTTGCTTGCTATATGCAATCTAAGCAATGGGAAAAAAAGAAAAAAATTAATCAATTATATATATAAAGTCTGTCCTCAAGGAGACTTTCTGCAAAACTGTTGTGTAGTCACAAGCTAATAACAATCCTGTCACAAGGTAATGAGACAGAAATACTTATAATCCATTATTTGCATTGGACATAATGATTGGTAGTGCTGTTACACATCGGATGATCTTATACTAGAGAGGTAATGAATTCACATCTGTACCCTTCAGTGCTGTAAGCCATTTTCTGTGAGCCTGAAACATACACATTTCAGGATGTCCAGTTTTAGAGGATGGTAAAATCAACTCTTTAACTTGACTGAGTTCTGATGCTGCAGAACTTGTAAAAGAAGACGTATCGATAGTATCAGGTCAAATGCAAAGGACAGTTCCAGTCTTTGCCAGCCAATTTGTTAGCGTAGATGAGCTACTTTCAGTCATTGCTCAGAACCAGAACTGACAACTTCAAAGTACTTCTCTGAGAGTTCACTTTCTGGACTAATCATAGCAGCAGTTTCAAGCTAGCAGATGTCAGGGCAGAGTAGTTCGACTTGAAAAAGATTCAGAGAAAACTTGGTTTGCCCAGGCTATACAGTAAGCTTCTGAGAAAAATACAGTTATCTATTCCAGGTTCTCCTGGGACTCATTTCTTCTAATCAAGTGGCTACAATGCAGATGATGCAGTATTTTTCTGTGTTAATCTCTGCTTACTCATTAAGTGTTCTTCCAGAAGCTGATTTTAGGAGGGTATGCCTGAAATTTTTAGCATGTGTGGTGACTGCCCCTTCATTTCCAGACATGCAATTTTACATGTTAGTTGACACCTGGAAAGGAAGGCTCTGCCCATTTTAAATAAGACCCTGTCCTCTGTTGTCACTGCTCCCACTAGTAATGTAATGTTGAAGCTTTCACTGTGGGAAAGAGGGATCTGGCAGACAAGCAATTATCTGAAAATCCTTCAGCTTCCCTTTCTGGTTTCAAACTATCATGCCTTAATTACAAAGCCTATCATTTCAATGAAAGGGAGTTTCTTGTGATTCTCTTATTTTGTAATTGCTGCTGCATATGCTGTTCCTGATACAGTTGACCTGATAGATCAAGGCAGCCTGAACATTTTAGTGAGGCACAGAGTAATCTTTGGTTGCTATAAACAGTACCTGTGAATGTGCTTTCACTAGGACTGATCCTTTGGTAATCATTGAGGGAATGAAAATAGGCCTTAACCTAGGGCAGAGAGAATGAGAAAAGAGTAGGGAACTGTGCAACCCTGAGTAATAAAAACGGAGGTTATTTTCTTATTTGTAGAAAAACTATTTCTTAGTTCACAAAGTATTGTATCTCATATTGAACTGTTTGTACACAGAGCAAAATGTAATTGTTCCAAGTGGCATATGAGTAAAAGCATGGGTTTTGTTTAATTTTTTTCCTCTTAGGTTCACTATGGTAAATGTTTATAAATAGGCTCTTCCTCATTACTGTAAGCTCTTCTAAATTAATAACCAAAAGTCAGTACATGTAGCTTTGCTATAATGTAATGATAATTTCCTTGTGAGGTACCATAGCAAAGATCAGACTGCATCCTGCCCTTTGTGTAATGTGGAGATGTATAGGTCCCATTTGATCAGAAAGCTTATGGTAGATCTCTCAGCACTGAGCCCTCAACCTGAACTCCACAGCAAGGGTAGCACCATAAATACTTCAACACAGACACCAAGAGGAAGCAGCACTTTATAGTTTTCCATGCAAGATTTAACCGAAGTGTGTTTGAAATTGCAGACAAGATTCTTTTAAGTCATTCTTTTAAATAACTACCAAACCAGTTATTTTGCAGTGTTGAGCAGCCACCACCAACATCCATGGCTATTTTTTTTAGCCGTTTTCTTCCTGTGGTTCTTTCCTTGCCCTTAGGTAGTCCTACCTGCATTTTGAGGATGCCAGAATAGCAGCTTTCTAATCACACCTTGCAGAGTTGGGTCTTGGATTTATGATAATAAAACAGCTTTCTCATCACACCTTGCACAGTTGGGTCTTGGATTTATGATAATAATTGACACCAATTGTAAGGATGGTTTTTAAGCTTTCCCTGAATGAGATCCCTGCTGCACAGCAGCTTTCAATCACAACCAGGACATATTTGAATTATTCAGATGGGACTTCACATGCTTATTCAGTTCTGCCAAGGAGGCAGTGTCTGGCATGAAATCACCTTAGCAGTGGCTGTTATGACCAGGAGTAAGTAGCTGAAGAGGAAGTGTCACTTCAAGCTGATTATTTTGTAACACCTCAGAGAGAAACAAGCTTTTATGGCTTAACCCTAGGAGGCTGATGTTCATCAGTCTGTCCCTTCTTTCTCCCCTACCCTGTTTGGACTGACAGTGGCATAGGCAAAGCTTGTTCCCCTCGGGAACTGATGATTAAATTCATGTTACGGAGCTCCATGTGTATTGGTTTCACCTCTAAGGGAGTCAGACATAGCACTCAGCCTGCCTAGTGCTGTGGTACAATGTGACTTCAGTTTGGTCTCAAATGGAATAGATGTTTGCTGTGTTGCCTCATGTTGATCAGCTTTACAAATATCCAGCTTGATACCATTCACCTCTTAAAAAGAGAATTGTTCCTCTTTTTTCCAGCTAGTGGAAAGTAGACTCTGCAGGTTTGATGTAATATTGTTTGAAACACATCTCTTCAACAGTCTTGGGGGCAGAACAGTAATTACTGGTGCTTGTTTACTCAACATAATAATCACATAAAAATGCTTATTTTCTGGCTGAACTTTTCCATTTTAGATAATTTTCTATTTTTACACTCTATCTACTAATCTCATTGCTTCCTATGGATGATGCAAAACACTAATAATTTATTTTCAACTCTACATGAAGTGGTTATGGCAATGCACCTGCCTCAGGTGGGTGGTTTGTATATTAAATTGGCCAACATAAAATTGCTTTGAACACAGCTCACTTTTTCTAGCAACCAGCAGAAGGTACAGGCTAGATGAGTATTTTGGTTGAGTTTTTCTGGTTTAAATTAAGACAGCAGGAGATCCAATGCAAAGCAAGAACAAACAGTAGTGTGATGTAAGCTCAAAAGGTTTATGCATTAAAATAATTTGGGACCAGGTTCAATCAAATAAATTACAACAGTGATGAAGTAGTGTGTAGATCTTTCATTGAATACCAGGTGCCACTGTCGTGTTTGTAGAAACCATTTCAGATCATAAAATAAATGGTTCTTTCTCATTACCTCTATATACTCACATATTCTGCTGAGCTTATAGAAAGCAGTGTATCTTGGTACATATCCCATATTCAGCATTTGTAAAGCAGGTAATATATAGGTTACTTGGGTTCTACAGCATCCCCTCTTTGCTCTGTTCAGAACTACTTGTTTTTCTCATTAAAAGAAAGCCCACAGAGTACTAAACTTTTCCTTTAATTGTTACTGGAGACAGGTTTTCTTAATTCTCCTGTCTTGTCGAGCTACACATGAGTCTTCCCTGTTTCTCCAACAAAGCAAGGCTTCTACAATCATGTTGTCTCAGTAGGCACATGTTTATGCACTCTGTCTAGCCACAGTAATTTTGTAACCTGTGGACTTTTTTCAGTTCAACTTGACAGAGTAGCAGAGATTGCAAAGGCAGACTTGGTTCTTCTAAGCTTTGCAAAATTAGACAAACAAGAAGCTGAGGGAATAGGCAAGTGTTCTGACTGAGGAAGAGGCTTTAGCATTATTCAGATCTGACTTGACACTCCCATGGGTGGGGGACCTTGTAAGGGCCTTGCCTGGTAAAAATCTTCATCTGGAGCCAGAAATCAACCATGAGATATTTGGACATCCTGATTTCTGTCATTCTGTTGATCTTAGGCCATCACCCTGTTTACATCACTCATAAAAGAGTTGGAAACTCAGGCTCCCTGGCAGATTTTCTCCTGCATCTATTCAGTTAGCATCTATACAGAAACAAACCTGATCCCAGCTTTCTGTGACTTCTCTTCCTGTGCCTGTTCTCCCTCCTGTTGCAGAAACTAGTTGATTGTTTGAGTTGATTGATTGAGTTGATTGATTGAGAAACTACTTGTAGTAGAAACTAGTATTCAGAAACTAGTTAGAGGAACTGTTCTCCATTGCACTAGGAGCAAAATTCCTGTGTCCTGAGGCCTGTGCTTCCACCTCAATGACCAGCACAGATGTACTTGAAGTTCTCTTTAGTGTAGCTCTATTCTTTTGTTTTGTCATTGATAAGGTACTACCTGTGTATCTGTACTGTGCAGAAAAAACAAGGAGATAAAACCTGTAGGTGGCAACATGAAGATGTGTAGGAAAAGTCAGTAAAGAATGATCCAAAGTTTCTTGTGTTAAGTACTAAAACAAAATGTGAAGACAAATAGGGGGAACCCAATTCACAGGGTAAATATTTTTCCAAGTTATTAATAAATGCAGATGAAGGTGTTTAATATTCAAATGCTTGTGAAAGCCATTTGCTCTTTGTCATGAGTGGCATGTATTTGATAACATGAAATAAGCACCTCATCCTCCACCGCTACTCATGCGTGCACAATTCTTCCCATTTAATTCAGCAAGACTAATTAACTGAATTAGTGACATTAGCTTGAAGCTACGGATTTGCAGATTGAGTCTCTGGCTTTCAAAACAACTTCTTTAAAGGAATTACTCATGTCTAAGTACAACAGAACTGTCAAATTGCCTCCCCTTGCTTTGTCTGATGTTTTTGTTGCAAAGCCAGCCCTATACAAGACTGTCCTCATGGCAATAGACAGTGGTTATTCTAATTTAATGGCTCTGACAACCCTAAAATGGCTCATAAAGGTTGGGCATTTACCTTACTAGCTAATAGCAGATGATAGCTGATAGCACTTCATTTTACCTTCCAGCTCATTGATGGACTTTGTCGTGCACACTCCAGGGCTGCCTGCCGTCTGTCTGCAAACCAACTCCTGAACTAACCTCCATTTTGGTTTAACTTACCATGCAGGCATGAAACCTGCAGCTAATTCACAACCCCCTGCCTTGACAGCAACAACATCAATTAGAGAGGCAGGGCTGAAAACAGCAGCGCTTCAGGAATGGGTGTGCAAGTGGCTTAGACATCACTGCCTGCAGAACTGCAGTATCTCTGAGACCAATAAGATGCACAGCTGGAGCAGGAGGATCCTTTGATTTTTACTTTATATCCATTTAAAATAAAACATGGTGGTTATCCTTACAGTCCTGTATTTTGCTATAAATTGAAGAGTTTCACTAACTCCGTTGTGCCTGAACTGCTACTGAGGAAAATAGTGGAAGTTTTAGGGTCTGGAGCACTAGCTTACCCAAGGTTGAGCAGTACAGGGAAGGGGGACAGAAGGGACAGGTCATGACTGTGTTTAACCAGTGAGATCTTCTAGTCTATACATCACTTGTCACCCCTTATCTTTGAAAGAACTGTTCATAATTAAGTAGTGTGACTGAAGATGTGAAATCCTACATGGGAAATAATGAACTTGCACCTCATTTATCTCTTTCAAGTGTTTAATGAATTTTCAGCTTCAGCTAATTAATAATGGCAATTTCAGGCCCATTATCCTACACAGGGAAGTTAATAATGGCCTAAGGATAGTTTCATACCTAGGAGCATGGCAGACACTGCCAAACAGACAGAATAGGCATTTCTTTTTGAGGATACAACATTATCTTCAGACTCATTCCAGTCAGTTTACAGTCCATTTTCACAAAGAACCCTGAACACACAGCATGCTGAATCCACTCTTTATGGATAAAAACTGAGCAAAAATTGCCTTCCTTCACCTACCCTGCCATTAAGATTACCACACATTTTGTTTACCTCAACAGGTCCTCTTTGTTCATGCAAAAAGTTTGACCAGGGTTGAAAAATTATAACTTTTAAATTTGTTATTGTTATAACAATCTTTTAATTCTTAGCAGTGTATCAATAACACATAAAAGAAATATTGAAGCCTAAACCTTTCTTCAAAGATATTCTGAATTAAAGTACATGAATGAATAGGAACCAGGAAACTTCCAGACTCAAGAACTTGGCGTAAAGCATATGTCATCACCAGTTCTTTTAGAAAAGGAGTTGCAATTTTTTTCTACCAATTCCTACCTCCATGGAGGAAGAAAAAACAATTCACAGTAGTAGCTGTTCAGTTAGTTTTAGAACTCAAGACAAAGTCCAAAAGTTAAATGAGGAAAGCAAAGCATAGACATGAATGGATTTATACTACAATACCTACTAGAACTTTGACCCTAGTACTTGAAAAAATGAAAATGCACTTGAAGTACCTGAAGCAAATGTGCTCTACCCCTTTTAGCTACCCAAAGTGACTGATTACCATTTCCTGCTTGCCTCTCAAAAATGCAGCTAAAGGAAAATTCTGAGAAATAAAAATGTGGTTTTCAGTCACAGAAGC
>NW_008674188.1:69834-78097 GCF_000695815.1 Acanthisitta chloris
TGGTCAAAAAAACATTTGACCTGAAAACACTGGATTTTTTTTTTAACTCAATCTGCTAAAAGTTCATGGTTGCATTTCTTCAACTTCTTATTCAATGTACCATGACACATATCTCAGTTCTGCTTATAAATATAAAATATACAGTATTTATGCAGAGAATTAGTGTATTAATTTCAGGTTAAGACAGTGGAATGAGATAAAGTCATCTTATCAAATACATAATGGCAAATACATAACATGCCATATCCTAACATGACCAGATACAAGATGTGTAGGATTTAATAGCTTGTCCTTGTCTGTTGCTGGAAGTGAGTCCCAGACTGCTGCAGCAGGTCCATATAAGATCTGGTGTTTTCACTAGAAAAGATGGAATAAATTGCTTTTAGAAAAAAAAAAAAAATCACAAAATTAATTTAAATATCCTGTCAGCACCTACAGTCTTCAGATTTACAAGCTTTTGCAAATGTTTTCTTCTGGAACTGCAGTCCCTGAACCAGATTCCTGCATATGCTGTATAGGCCTGCCATCTCAGAATTATCACTAGTGGGGTTTATTATCACTAATAAGGTTGAAAAGAACAGTCTACTTTATCCATAATTTTTTTTTAACTTCTAGTTTGATGTCTTTGGTACTATATGTCTTCGTAAAAACTCTGAATGTCAATTTCTGTCACATTAGCAATGAGAATTTTATTTTAGTCTGGGAGTTAACTAGCCTTGCTTAGAAATCATAAACATGCTTCAGTGGAAGTGCCTATAAATGTGTTCCTGTAAACTGGATATAATCCTGTCATATGACAATCATTAGGATTATCATTCTGGAGGCATAACTCATCTTGCAGTGTGCCTGGCAACTGTTGTGATCACAGCCTTCAGACACATGTATTGGACAACTAATAATTAGACACAGTTAGGTGTTTTCTGTCTGAATAATTTTTCTGATGGAAAAGACAGTGGGTATGTTTTTCCAGAAGACTGAGTAAGGTGACTTCAGGTAATTTCAGATTTGTCATAAGGCAGAAGTGACTGCCAAGAAAGCTGCCACCCATATAAATATTAAAAATTGTAAAAGAATAACCTGGAGTTTCCTTCCAGTTGCCTAAGGGCACCAGCTGAAGGCTTAGCAGGAGGGTACAGAAGTCATGACTTTTAGCAATTCTCTCCTACTTTGCTCAGTGAGTGAAACTGGTATCACCTTTCAGGTGGAATGGTCCTGGAAAGCTCAATCTGAGACTCTCCAAATCAAAACCTTATCCTTATAAAAAGGCCTTTTCAAAAAGCACATTTCAAAATGAAACTCATTTTCACAAAGAAAGCTACTTTTAAGTCAATAAAATTCAAAGCATATTCAATTCTAAGTATATTATGAAAAGAACTTTACCCATTTTCCTATTGGCAGTTTCAGTCAGACTGATCAGGTTGCTCTCTTAGTAAGTATTTTAAGCACTAAAACTGCATAAGTTCAGTTCTACCCACTCCTGTCCATTTCAAAGAACTGCAGTATCTTCATACTAAAAGTGTTTCACAGGAATCATGTGTGTATTCTGGCTTGTGCCTGTCCAGCTGAATCATTTAGTGATTGTTCCCTAAATCTGGCAAAACTTTGTTCCAAAAATATATACCATTTTAGCACTGTCCTAAACAATTTCTCTGTGACAGTTTGCAATACTTCATGTGCTCATGTGCTGATGATCTGCTTTTACCCACAGCAATGTCTCATTCTCTGTTTTGTTCTGCTGAGGTTTTACTCTACACTGAATATAGTTTTGTTACTGAAATGGATGAGATATTTTATCTTTTGTTTTTGTCCTCAGGAATTGCTTTCTCTCTGCTTTTTAAATCAACTATATGGGAAGCAGTTTAGCTTCTGTGGACTTTTAAAAGGTTATATATTCTTTAAGCTTTTAATGAGTTCTTCCAAAGCATACTTAAAAAAGAACCTGCCACAATAAAATGACCACATTTAAATAACTATTAAACAGGGACAGTAAAAACAAATCTTCTTTAATTTTTCAAGATGTCTCTTATAATTAGGGGGTTTTAGTGTGTTGAGTTATGACACTATAACTCAAATGCCAGCACTGTTATATTGGTCAGTTTTACTTACATAGGTACACACATGCACTCCAAGTCTATGAAATGCTCTGTTGGGAAGCCCCATCGTACATGGCTATCGAAGGATCAAAGGCAAAAGGGTCCAAGTCCATGTAGTATTGTGCTGTGTCTCTCAAAGTGGTCCATGATTCACGAATCTGAAGTAGGTCAAAACAGAAAAGAGTATTTTGAGCTTCAATACTGAATAAATACAGTGTATGACTACTGGGCAACCTTCCCTCTCTTGGTAAATCAGACAATTTCCTCCCTTGCCCCAAAGGATTTATGTTACATGTTAATCCCAGACCTGTACTTTCCTTTTTTTCAATAGATGCTACAAGAGGATAGAAGAAAATACCTGCTCAGCCAAACTGTATCCCCATGCATTTTGGCTGCTACTTGGGTCCCAGTAGCTCTGAGAATATAGTATATGTCGTTTAAGTCGTATAAATTGATTTGCTGATTCTTCTGTCAGAAAAGGTGCTCCAAGGACACCTGAAATGGAAGCCGAGAAATATTTGTAATATCAAAAAAATATTTCAGAATGTGCACTTCAAAAAATGTGTTTGCATTCAAGGGACATGTGCTTGGACATGTAGTTTATTTAACAGAAATCAAAGCTGATCCTACCTTAGATTCTCAGAATTATTTTTATTTTTTTTTAAGCCTGACATTAATAAACAGCTGCTATAAATCATTGTTTTGCTGTTGAATCCAAAGTTGCAATCTAATTAAGGCAGAAATTTATTTGCAATATTAGATTTTGAGAGAAAAAAAAAGCCCCTTAGACTTGAATTGCACTAGTCTCGGGTCTGCTGAGAACCCTGAAGTTTTTTTAAGAGAACCTTAAACCTATCTATGAATTTAAATACACTTTGGAAACCTCATGGTTTAGATGTAGTATTTATTCTCATTAGTAGGAGCATAGAAATTGCATGAACGGAAATTACTTTATGAAAGAAGATATTGCACTTCTAATCTTGTTATTGCATTGCTTCAGATAGCTTCTGAGGTCACCACAGATGCAGAAGTACTTCTTGCAGATCTTGAAATAATCATTCTTCTGCCTGAGAAATAGGTCTGAATTCCTCATTAGCTTCATATGAAAGACCCTGATACAGGAAAAATCTTTTCCTTTTAGTCTCGAGTGTTTAATAATAAAAAATAAATTATTTTGTGGTTAAACTCATCAAAAATAGCATGTCAGTCTGATAACACAATTTTTAAAGAACCACTGATTAAGTTGGAGCTTGGATACATCAGACAAGCTGAGGCCAGTGTCTGTAAACAATTGTGCTCCAATTTAGGACGTGGGTTTAAATGGACATCTGAAGGTGAGCTGCACATACTTGGTACAGATGGGCCAACAACTTTAACCCTTGTCTATTATGTCTTATAATAGGAGCGTGGCAGGGCAAGCTATCACCTCACTCACAGCTCTCCAATGCCTGAATTTCTGGGGAGAAAAATCTAACTGAGAACGTCAAACATTTGTCCTCACGTGCGATGTCCAGCTGAATCCAGATCACTTGCAATTATTGCTGTCTTTCCTGATCATCCACAATATCATTGCTCTTTAAGTTTTTATTAAATAGAACATGCATGCTGAATGCATGTAGGTAGAAGTTATGTGAGCTGGAGTGTTTGCTGCTCCCTTTCACTTTGTTTCTTTACAAGGCCAAAAAATGAAAAAAAAAAAGCTTGACTATACAGTAATGAACAAAAAAAAAAAAAAACCTCAATCCAACAAACCAAAAAACAAACAAGCAAAAAAACAAAACAAACAAAAAAAAACAGTGAAGGTCATCGTCACTCTTAACAAAGATGCCAAATAGTACTTTAGAAAATTTACTTAGCAAGCAATGACAGTCCCCGGTGAAGGTCATCTTCACTCTTAACAAAGATGTCAAATAGTACTTTAGAGAATTTACTTAGCAAGCAATGACAGTCCCAGTAGTTCCTTCCTACTTCAGTTTCTTCATATTCTAAGTTATTCATAAACTGGAGGTATAAATATTGGGGTAGGGAGTTTTCAAAGGGTCCCACCTTCAAAAATGTTACCAACTTCATGGAAAAACCTAAGTTCAGACATTTGGTGTGAAGACTCATGTTGTGTGAACTGCTCTCTCACTTAGGGAACAGAGGAATATCTATTTCTGTACTTCAGAAAACAACCAAGATTTTGGCCTGGAGAAGAAGAAAATATATTTCTTGCATATGTCTATTAAGCTGCTATACTTCTGTTCCAGAGCTGCACAAGAGAAAACTAAGCCTGTGCCAAATTTCAATATTTCTCTGGCATGTCACTATTTTCCAATAGAAAATCCATGAGCTGTTAACCTCTCTTTAGTGAACTTGGGGATTTATTTTTTTTTATACAAAATATTTTGTAAGCTCATGACTACATTTCCGGACTGAGATAACTGAACTGGGATCAGAAACTGGCTCATTAACAGGCTTCACTTTTGTTTATGGTTACTAAGGACCATTAAATTTTAACACCAATATGTGCTCTGCCTTTCCAGATTTAAGGTAAGCTAGGAAAAAACACAGTGTTCATCAAGCAGCTCTGCTTGTGTTTCTTTCCCTCTCTGCTTGCATCTGCAAAAACTGAGTTTGTCATTGATGGGACAGTGAGGTGATGTCTTGGCTACTGAGGTGCAGAGTGCTGTGTCTTAAGGGTATTATCTTTCATTTTTTAATATACAGTCTGCTCTAGCTGCACCTGTTTCCAGTGAGAAATGCTATCCCTAACTATGTCAAATATTCACTTTGATTAAAGTGTACTTGGCTGCTCTGAGGAGAGGCAGGTGTGTCAGCTCTGCTCTTGGCTTCTCTTGTCACTGTTTACACCCAGTTCTTGTACTTTTCTAGCTGCTCTCTCATCTCCTTTCACCTCACATTTAGCATGTGGGAGTCACCTCTGCAGGGCTTGTCCCTAGCTGCTGGGGCACTCCAGAGATGCATAAGTACCAGAAAAAAACTCAGGTAAGTGCCTTTATATTTGAGCTAATCCTTCAGGCTTAGCTCATTCTCTCATTCTCTCTTCATCTTACTGTAAAGATCATTATAAGTCTCAGAACAGGGCAAACTTCATTCATCTTCAAAAAAACTCTAGTGAGACCATTTCTAGTGAAACCAGAAATAGCCCTGTTGGTCTTTCACTCTGGCAGGTTGTATGTTTGCTTGTGCTCTGGCAGAGCTCAGAGAAAGCAGGGTCTTAATGCTCTAGACTGGGGAGCATCAGACCAGGTGTCTCCCTCTGAATAAAGTGTATAGTCTTCATCAGATAACCTATGTCTTGCCTCAATTTAAGTTTTTTGAACTGGGTGTAATTTTTCCCCACCTTTTGAACAGTTTAGTAAAATATTGTGGAAGAATTTGTTGCTTGGGTAAGTGATTTATAAACACAGACTATTCCTGAAGGACTGCAGCTCTCCATCATGTAGAAGATTAGCACAAAAACCAGGAGAATGGAATTTCAGAGCCTCTGATGTGAGACTAGAGGGAGTTAGGAGCAGGTGGATAATGTTAATGAAATGCCTCACAGTACATAAAGTTGAGCTGCAAAAAGATGAAGAATTTCAAATTGTACTGAAACAGTTAACTCATTGTGAAGAGCAGTCAGACATATTGTATGCTAATGTTTTTATTCGATACTGTTTTCCCTTTTTTCTCTTAGATAAATATGTGTCTTTAAAAGCACATTTAGGGATAAACAACCCAGTAGGAAAAAAGGAGGAATGTGTGTGGAGAGTGAACTGTTGCACAGGTTGTATGAGCTGTTACCAGTTAGAGTGTTTCTTTTCATCATCTCTTAAAGATTCATTCAGTGTTCTCATAAGAAAAGCAAATTATAGAAAGAAATTGGCTGGTTTTAGCAAGCAGATGCTTAGCTTGTGTAATTATTGCCTTCAGCAGATAGTTTTGTCTATCCTGTACACCTAAAGAGAATGTCCAGAGGGAAAAGTATTATTAATCATTACTGCTACTATGCCTTCTGAGCATCTAATCTTGGATTACTATGATCTGACATAAAACTAAACTTGAGAGAGGGGAAATGGTGGTAGGACCTTGTCATCCTTGTCAAAAAAACCCAAATGTGTATTTAATCCAGCATTGACTATAAAAAAGCCTCAACCTGAAAGTGATTATGAAAAGGCTTACCAAATAGCTTGGTTTGTCAAAGTAATAATAAAAAAGTATCACAGTATAGCAAGCAAACTGCACTTAAACCTGCATAGGTCTTAAATTATTGTGCATTAAAATCTCTTCATAATAGACTCAAATGGAAGCATAACTCTCTTGTGCAAGGATAGATTTCTACAAAGTAAGACATTTAGCTGGGTACAACCACAAAATTTTCACAGGAAGACATCTTTTTCTATCAGCTGTATGTGCAATAATCCACTTCATCACATAGTCAAAAAGGTGAGTACGGGATTAAATTTTGATACATTTGCCTGCCTAAGGGCCTATGGAATGGATATACTTTTTTAAAAGCTAAGAAGCATGAGCCATTGTGTGCTTAGCAGTCTGGGGAGAGCAGGCAAGCCACCATTTGCATGTCTAATGGAAGAGCTAAATGATAATAAGACAAACCTTTAAACTTGTTTTAGTATAGAATGTGCTGCTACTTTTTCCCCACCCCACCCCAGAGCCTTTTTGTCTAGATCAGCAGTATTGTATAAGTGGTGAGGAGCAATCTCAAGGCTCAGGTCCAAAATTTATCCCTGGTGTGCACCTACCACAGGGAAAAGTGGTTTATCTCTGATTTACTGTGATATTTACAAAAATATTTGACAATTACATCACAGCACTTCAGTCAGTCTCTGTGCACATTGTTATACAAACCAAGACTATTTGTTTTTCCCTAGTTTCTGAAGACTATTGCAAGTTTCTCACAACCTGAAAACCTACTGCTGAAGTTAATAACAATGGAATTTAAATGTCAAAAGTTGGCAATTGCTCTGGCTCCTTTCCTTTTAGCCTAATAATTCTCCTTATTATCAGCTTTGGTGACTCTCTGGTCAAAACATCAGCTCATAGGGGAAGGCTGCCAGTCTTATCAGCACTTTAGGACAGAGCTTGGACAGAGACTAAACTTGGACAGAGCTAAACTTCAACCTTGCTGAGGTGGCAGGTGCTGACGTGTTTGGAACTTTGAAAAAGTAAATCAAATGCTGCAGCCCAGGTGTGCTTCTTAGGGTTAGAAATGAGCCAGAATGGAACACTTCCCCCCATGCTTCAGCCATCTAACTTTCTAAACCTAAATTCACAAAATCATAGCACAGGACTCAATCTGAGGATTCAGGATCCCACAGCACAACAGTGCAAGCATTGAAAACAAATGTATGGAAACAGCTGGCTCTCTCCTTACTAAAAGTAATTCTCTAGTTTATGTAGGACTCCATGGAAATCACAGTGTGATTATCTGTCAGTACTTTGCATACACAGGTGGACTTTTGGATTCTGCAGGCTATTTCTGGGCCAAATATCAACTATTTTTTCAGTTGTAAAGTGCATGTACATGAAAGTCAAACTCCTGCACATTGTTTTTTCAAATGGTAAAAAAGAAATATGTGTGTGTATATTGACTTTGTATCCCAAAGAGTCTGAATGGTAACAGGCCTTCTAGCAGAATTAATTCAGTCGCATTTGCTAATACCTGTTGACAGCAAAATTTAAGGTCTCTCATCACTAAGTGCTTCAACACTGTTCTTATCACACAGCCTTTGAAATTTTGGTCTCATCTATTTACTTTTAAAGCTTGAAGTAAAGTAGTTTCTAATCTTTGACAATTCTTAATTTTACAGTACAGGACACAAGAGTTCTCTGGTTCAAGAGATGAGAGCTCAGTCATTAGCAATCATTAGAGCTACAGGATCAGCCTTATTCCGTCACCATCAAAGACAGACAATTTACAGACACTTAGTGCAGAATTAGTTATTGAACATATTGTTAGTGTGATGCCAGGGGTCAGGAAAGTTGTCAGATATGTGTAAATAGCAAGGCAATTTGGAAAAATCCTAGATAATCCTAGGAGAGGAACTACTTCCACTGCAGCAAATTATTAGAAAAAGTATTGGTCCATTGGTCCACTCAGTGAGTCCTGTTGAAGTTTCCTTCCAGAATCCATATGTGGTTATCAGTTTAACCTTAAGAGTTTG
>NW_008674189.1:0-82742 GCF_000695815.1 Acanthisitta chloris
CTGAGAAAATTAACCCCATCCTGGCTGGAACCAGGACACATGGCCTAGTAACGATGGTAGGGTTGGACTCGATATTTGAGAGCTCTTCCAACCTGGTTCATTCTATGATTCTATGATTCTGTGGTAATTAAGAATCCTGCTGCCTGCATATAGAAGCCTCTGGAAGCAGAAGGTGATTTACATGTACTGTGTTTTTCCCAAGGGGTCTCTTAGTCTGCTGTTTTTTAAGGAACAAGCTTTAAAAATGTTACTAATAATTTCTGGGGACAGGTGATTTCCATATTTTCTGCAGACTTTA
This sequence comes from Acanthisitta chloris, assembly GCF_000695815.1. Lineage (NCBI taxonomy): Eukaryota > Metazoa > Chordata > Aves > Passeriformes > Acanthisittidae > Acanthisitta > Acanthisitta chloris. The sequence continues at coordinate 299 of NW_008674189.1, forward strand.
CTGTTAAGCAAAGCCTCGAGAGACTCTTTAGTTTAATGTATTTATTTATTTATTTTTATTTCCCTAGCATCAGGCGATCAGGAAGGTGTTTCAGTCACATTTGTGAGCAGATCATTTTGGATATTTGTACTTGGGTATTCAGATGGTAAGAAGAAACACCATTAGGAACATAATGGTTTAGTGGTTTGGAGATGAGTGGAGTTAATTCTGATAAATTTTCAGTTTTATGTATTTTCAGGTCACATGTTTTATTGAAAATATCTGCATTAAAAGAGGTTTTTTTAAAAATCTGTATAGCTAGAAGAACTTAATTACAATGTAGTAAGGGCAAATAAAATTTAATCCACTAACCAAAGTATCTCTAGTTGTTTATATAATATAAACTAGTGAACAAAATAGCTATCCTTTCTTCAGGCCACTTGATTGATGCATCAATATAAGCTGTTAGAACTAATTTAGCTTTGCATTCTTAAACTTCCCTTTCCAATCTTCTTAGCGTCATTCCAATGAAGTTTTCATAATGTTCTTACTAGTTTAATAAAAGTAAATCAATCAGTACTGTATAACCAAGTTGCAAGTTATTTCCCAGTGCACTAGAAATATGATTGTTTCATCAAGCATTCGAGGAAACTTGTTACAGCAAAATACTCTAGTGCAGAATTGATTTGTAAAGAGACTGTGCAGAACATGCCACTGGCTTGGCTTTTTTTGTTGTCGCTAGTGCAATTTTACTAAATATAGTGAATATGAAGCCAAGAACTCTGAGTAAAGTGCAACTTTTGCTAAGCTCTGTATTATGAAATTAGATTGTACAAGGTTACCTCCAGGTATACCACTAGGAGCAAAGAGAACCTGAAGGAGTTTTGGGGAAAAAAATAAAGGCAACTTGAAAAAATAATTTTCATCGGAGTCTTATTTTATTTAACTTTTGCTTTCCAACTGGCCTGTAAAAATCTTTGTGGTCATGTTTTCTTAAACATACATTTAAAATGCTTCCTAAAAACTCCTTACTTTCCTCCATCAAAACCAGATTAGTTTACTTAAAACTTCCCCCACAGTTATTGAAACAAGCTGGGTTAATCTCTGCAGCTCCAAAGAAAATCACAATCTGTCATAGTCTCTTTCTTCATAGTTTGTTTCATAGTCTCTTTCTTCCCTTGAGTCCTTCATTTCATTGCAATGCAATTGGTGCTAATCAAATCTGTTCCCATTATGCTTTTGATCTCATGATGTTTGCTAGTGCAAATTACTGTCTGCAGGATTATGGTAGACTCACTCAGTTTTTCCAAACTTACTTCGGTGTAGGTTGACTTAGTTGTGACTGCTGTTAACTGTGTTCATTCATTAAATTTTGTTTTGCTAATCAGATTTTTTTTCTTGCTACTCTAGCTAGAGATAGTTGGATCTGCTTTAGTGTTAATTGCATTACCTCTGCTTTTACCATGCAAGTCATTGCTAATCTTGTAATTCTTTCCATGTTTTTTTTTAGATAGGTTATTGTGTGTCTGATTTAGAGTACTGAAGGTCATTTTAAGATCTGTCAATGCCTACATATAATGGAACTGAAAGAATCCTGGACAGGCTGTGAAACATTTGGACACTTATTACTTTTTTTCATCCAAATCTAAACCTTTTGGATATAGTGATCCTAAATGTCTTAATGCAGGATGCTGAACCTGCACAAACTTTGAGATGTAAGGGGAAAATTTTGAACAATAGCACTACAGCACATGGCAGTGGATATAGATGTGTCACGTACACCTGACCACTCTACCACCCCCAGTGGGATGCTCTTTGCTGCTCAAAGAGGGCAGAAGGAAACTACATTTTTGGAATTCTAGACAAGGTTTGTTTAGGGACCTGTCAGAGCTTTTGACCCTGCTCTCTAATGAATGACAAGAGGCTTTAGCATTCACTCAATACTTAAGCACAGTTTCACATGTTGTGCTTTTCTTCTGACAAGTTTACATGGGATCTCAGCCAGGAAAGAGCAGAGACGGTCAGAGGTACTTTTGGAGGGCAAAATGGAGTTACTAAACTTATTAAAGGACACATTATTCATAGATTAATTTCTTTACTCTAGGTTGTTTGAAAGGCACTGCTTTTTGGCTTGAGGAAGGGAGAAGCTTTTATTAATTGAGTTGAATTGCTCTTGTTTTTATAGCTGTAAAGTCAAGTCTGATTAAAATACGTTTCCCTGGGTTACTGTGGCAGTCATTATTTCATGCTGGCAGAACCAATCTAGGCTTTTGTCGTATGGGGGATCAGATAACAATGACTTCTGCTTGGTTTTATAGCTCTATTGCTGTTATTGGCAACTTCTGTGGTCACTTATAATTCCAGGAAGATGAAATCTGGATTCAAGCTAGCTGTGCTTTCTTCTTTTTTCTTGTGCTGAAGTTACTTAAAGAATCCAGCTCTTGATACTCCTTCAGCAATTCCCCTGCTGGGTGATACGTCTTTAGTTCTGGTTTCCTGTGTAATTTCAGTTTTTATATGGACTCTCTCTTCTGAAGGCTGCGTCCTCCCCCATTTTTCAGACCTTCCAGCTGTGGATTTCTGAAATTTGAATGAACACGTGAAATTACAAAAATATTCCCCAACATAGCAGTAAAAATCATGTTTTTGACACATAATATTTCAAAGAATGTTTCTGAATCCTGTCTTCTCCTCTAATGAGTTTTAATTGGGCACTGATATTTGGTGTTGGCCATTTGATACATTATCATTGTTGGTTCTGTTACTGTAAGTACAAATATTACGTGCAGTTGTCAAGTGACTCAAAGTAGTGTAATAAATACACAAGTTGGCTGCAGAGCACACAGTATTTAGGCACTTTTAATGCTTTCCTGTAAGGTAGTTATGAAAATGTTGAGGAGGAAGGATACTAGCTTAACAGATTTGTTGTTGTTGTGTTGACAGTCATTCTACAGAAAGTTAAGTATGTAGTCTTAGTGTATGTTGTACAATTCAGGGTTAGAAAGTCTAAACCTTCATTTTTAAATGTTAGTATGGTTTCATGAGTATTTTTAGGGTAAATTTCTGAGAAATTGAGGTAGTTGAGGTAAGGTAGCATAGGAACATGCTGGCACAGTAAAATATGTCATACGTAGATGTGATGCCACACTAATAAATATTCTCTTACAAGTTAAATGCTAAAAGAGCTTAATTGCTTGGATAACTGGTGAACAGAGTTACTGCTTGCTTCAGTCTTCTTTCATGGGAGGCAGCATTCATTTATTGGTATCTAACCATCTGCATTCTTTATGGAAAGTGAATTTATTGCTTGAAGCAAACTGAACTACCTTATCTACAAAATGATACTATCCAGACAGTCTTCATGGAAGTTGTCAGATGCTTCATTGTGCACCTCAAGTACTGTACTTACTGTTATCTGCTGAAAACTTGGTCTGGCAGGGCAAGTGATTGAAGACAGATATTAGGATGGATTCTGAAGAACTTGACCTAAACGTTATTAAACTGACATTTTCCAAGTAGACACTTTGTAAGGATTGCATGGTTCCTGCCATGTAATCTGTAAGTCAGGGCACATCTCGCTCAGCATACCAAAAGGATTCAGCTCTTTCCTTGAATTCTTGTTTTCATGCTTGATAGAAGAACAGAAAATCGAAAACTAGTTATGATTTACAAAGTTATTTCCTGCTGTAAGTGTACGTATGATCCTTTATTTTTACTAGAAGTCATATCTATAATTGAGTCTTTTACCTTCACTGAATATTGACTTCAAGTTGTGAAGGACTGGACCTTTGCACAGCTAAATGCAGTATCTAAATATTAGTATATATTCTAATACCTGAGTTTTAGTAATATTTGTTAACTAGAAAATAACTTCATCCACAGTTCAATCAAGGGTAAATTTAGAGGTTGTTAGCTTTTTTTGCTGTTTCTGCCAAATAAGATTGTCCAGCTATTTGTTGTGTACACATACAGTAGGATTTGCTGGGAGTGTACTTGTTGGTTATACTGTAGACTGCACACAAACATTCAAAGAATCCAGTTTCAATCCTTAGGCACCCAAAGGGAGTTTAAACAAATGATTAAAAGCTGAAAGGATCTATATTCTGTTATAACCTACTCTTCACCTATGTTTTTAAGTTTTAGTCCTCTGCTAATCTTTTATTACATGAACTTTCTGTATTTGTGTTTATTCTAAACTGAACATACACAGGATTTTCAGACTTTTTTTTGCCATCATCTTGTTCTTGTGCTGAAAAACAGACTTCATGCAAATCTCTATAAAAAGAGTGTCAGTGATGTATTTTTAATATTAACAGCATATGGAAGCTGCCATCTCACATGAAGGGGGAAAAAGGTCTTATTTTTGCATTTTGCTTTTAAAGAGCAAAAGGTATTCAATGTAGTAGGAAGCAAAAATTAAGGAAATAGACTTGTTTTTCTTTTAAAAAAATTAATCTGCATTATATTGGTGTGGCAAGGAGAAATTTTCTAGGTTAGGATAAGGGCAGGGATAATTTAGATCTAAGTAAAAAAAGCTCTGTGTTTACAATTTCAGTTTCTCACCTCTGCTTGCAGCTTGCACTGGCTCTATATGTAATGGTATAGCAAACATATGGAAAAGCCTCTGATGGATATGTATTTGAAATTTCTTCCTTGCAGTCTGCAGTAGTTGGCCAGCATAAACACTTCAGGAAATATGGCCAGGTCATACTGACCTACTTTATTTGTTTTGGAAGTGCAGGAGAATCCTTGTCCTGTGCTTTAGATGCATTTGGGAATAAGCACAGTTGAGGGGATTAGTTTGAAATCTCATGTTCTCCCCACTGCTCAGAACATGCTACTACTAGGATTCACTGTCATTTACAACATCTGAGAAGTGCACTGCTTGGTTTCATCCCTGCTGTATATACTAGTGGTTACTAACCTGTGCTGGTGTCTTATTGCTACAATTTTAACACTATTTCTCATCTGGATTCAGTTGACGCTACTCTATTTATGGTCACTTTGCTATTCATAAGATAAATAAACTTACATCTGTCCTTGATGCAATGCATTTTACATTACATACGTGTATTAATTTATTTTGACTCTGTTAAACTAATTGAACAAATATGATAGAAGCTTCATGGGACTTTAGAAGTGAAATACATGTGACAAACCATCTAAAGTGATGTCACTCTAAGTGAACACGAAGTATTATTCTCTAGCTTAGAGCAAGCATACTCAGTAATGTGTATAAGCAAGTATGGTGTTTTGTGGAATTTGGTAAAACTTGGAGGCAAAGGGAAGCTGGGGAGGCAAAGAAGCTCTATCTTCAGTTTTCCTTGTGCCATCACTGTAGTGAAGTTTTACTGGTTGGCTTCACAATTTACCTGACTTGTAGTGTCTCAGGTCCTCCAAGTGTTCCTTGTGGCCAGTGATGGGGGTTTTGGTCTGGAAAATACCCTGGGTCATGCAGCAGCTGAACTGTTATCTTGTCCTTTTCTTGAGACTTTTTATGCTTTTTCAGAGGGCAGAATGGATTGTGTCTCAACATATAATTCTTCAGAAATTGAAATATGCCATGTAATTTAATCTTATTTGATAACACATCTGTGCTGCCCTTTCTTATGTAACAAACGAAACCCTAACTGACACATGAAATGTCGTTAGTGCTCCAGTATTCTTTGTTAGTAGATGGGATAATAGTGGCAATAATTGATGGTATAAATTTCAAATTATGTCCTGGGCTAAGTAATATCAGTAATGTTAGTAGTATTTTTGTTATCTTTGGGAAAGCAAGTTAAGGGTACACATTCGAGAGACAGACAAAGAACAAATGACAACATTTTAAATGAGCTGTGTCAGTACAGGCTATAGAAACCATGGAGAGAAACAGCTACTTAACATAGTCCCTGATAATCGTACTTTTGGAAAACTGCAAATAAAGGTTAAAAAACCCCATTGTTCTCTTCAATATGAACTACTTTTTATGGAAATATAAAGGTTTTAATAATCAAAAGGGTTGATTGCCTGACGAACTTCTCTCTGCTCATCTCACGGCTTGTTGCTGTCACAGAATCTAGAAGACAAAGTGTATAGCCTGAAGACCTAATCTAACCATATTTTGTAACAGTAGTAAAAAGGCTTTAGGTTTGTCCAACATATTTCATCCAAAGAAAACATTGCTACAATGAAGCATTGCTGGATACTTTCCAATTTCTGGATTCAGACCTGCTCCTTTTGACTTACAAGAGAGTATTGTTGAACTCTGGACATAATAAATACACAGCCATGCAGACATCAAGGCTTACATAACATGGGAAAAGTCAAGTTTATGTAAACCTACCAGAATAATCCTTTTCTCTTCCAGGAAAATTGATGCATGTATCAAGGATCCCCACTGAAAGGACTCCCCACATGTGAAATGTTCAGAAGCTCTATGTGCTCAGGTAGAAAGGGTAAATGGTTAAGGTGCCTTACTGAAGTGGAAGCCTGGGGTGCTTCAAACTCTAGTGTAAGGAATTTTGATCAGATGTGATTGGAGGAGCTAGTGTCGATTCTTTGGTGGAGTTCAAGTGGTGACAGGTGTGACCCTAAAGTAAGGATTTGAAGGTGTGGAGGTTAAAGAGATTCACTGAAACAGAAACATGTAAGAAAATCATTTTTTAAAAATTACATAACAGATTTATGTGCATACTTCGTCAGACTGTGGAAATTGCTTTCTGTCAGAGGGTAAATTCATCATCCTCTTGAGGATCAATTCAAATAAATAGGTGCAGAGGAAGGATAATAGGATGACTGTGTAAAGAAAACTTACTTCATCAGAGGGAACTGTAACAGCATGGCACTTTTCAGCTAGGAAAATTGAGGAATAAGAGAATCTCATTGGGGGAAACATGAGGGGGAGAGAAAAGCCGCTCAAGCTAAAGGGCACAAGAACAATTGGGTATCAACTAGCTGTAGGTAAAGTTACCCACATTAGTGATTAGAAGAGCTTTCTAAATGCCAGAGGGGTGAGATATGGGAACAGACTTCCAGTAGGAGTGAACAGGACGTTCATTTTGGCAGGATTGTCCCCCCAGTGTCGCATACAATCTCAGTGCTGTCAGCTCTGCTGGAAAACAGTGCAGCAAAGAATGAAGAAATAAGAAAAAGATGCATTTTTGAATTTACTGACATGTTAGCGTGATTTACCCCCAAATCTAATAAAGTGATACTGTATATATTTTGTGAAATTACTGTGCAAAAATAAGCTGTGTCCAAAAGCATGAAAAACTCAGTTTATTCAGAACAGTTAAATAGTGCTGCTGCTTTTCACCAAAAACTTTGAAATTAGTGATTGATGGGTTGTTGAAGTACATCGAGAGTCCTAAGCAAGTAACAGACCTCCTTCAAACAGCTATGGTGCATGAGACTTGATAGCAGTGCATGTTTTATTATCTAAATGTGGTTTTACTTTCTGACATACTCTTTATAGAACAAGTAAGATAGTATTTGTAAAGCAAAAGTCACTTCCTTAGTTAGAAGAGCCCATAGGTATTTCATGTTTTATACTTTCTTTAATGCTGAGGTATTAATGCCTATGATGGTTTATTGGAATATAGTTTCACTAAGATTTTTGAGCTCCTTTCCTAAGTGATAATACATTGGAAATTTAGAGATTAATGATAACCTGTGAAATTATGAATAAATGAGGTACTTGGGCAGAAGTGCTAAAATATCTTACACAGAGGAGAATAAACCCCATGGAATTACAATGCTGATAAGACTGAGATGGAGAACTGTTTTAAATCTAAATAATAATTTTATTGTTGTTGATCCTGTGTTTGGTGCAACAAGAACCATCAAGGGTTGTAGGTACTGGCACAGGACCAATATGCAATGCTTTGGAAGGAGTAAACTGAAGCACATACCTGTTTTGAAGCAAAATCTAGATTTATTTCTGCAAAGTGTTGAGTGATGTTAAAAATATAACAATAGTTAATGTTAATCATAAAAAGGTCATATTACAATTTTTATTATTTCAGTGAATATTATGCTTTGTTTTTTTAATGTTTCTTTACTGTTGAAGAGTAGGACTAGGTCTTTGAGCAAACTTTTGCTGCAGGGATCGTAGCAATATCTTACATATCTCCACACCAAATGCTACTGTAGGAAGCTGCACATTTGCTGGATTCATCACCAGAACTAAATGATGTTGTCAGATAACAAAAAAATAGGCCTTTAAAAGAATAGCTTTGATTTATGCCTGAAGAGTTGTGTTCTGTGGTACAGTGAGTGTGGAGTCTTTCAGCATTGATGCTTATTCATACACTCATCTAATTTATCTGATTTCAGTGGCATTATTATTGACTTATGCTAGAAGAAATCAAGCAACTGATTTTCTTGTGGAGCTACAATCCATTTTAAATAATTGTAACATTAAGGCTAATCTGCCTTTCAAAAAACAGCATTTTTCTAACCCGTTGTAGAATTGAGTCTGTGTTTTTGTCTTCTTCAATGCTTTAATACATAAATTCTGAGGGCCATCAATGAGCCTTTTTGTCATAGGTATTATTAATTGTTGCTGTGAATAAATGAATATTTTGCTTTTCCATAAATATCTATTAGACAAAACCCCTAAGCATTTATATCTGAGCTAAGATGCTAGTTGTTAGTTGTGGCTCAGATACTTAACTTTTCAAGGAGAAAACCCAGATTTTTGGTCAACCCAACCAAAATAAAGCTAAGAAACTAAGATTATTCTCTGGTCAGCAAGCACATAGTGCTTCTGCCAGTGTGTTTTTACATTCCACTTTTCCTTCTTTGGCACCTTTCTTCTTTTAACTACATTTCCAGGATAATCTAAGCACACAGCCTGTCACTGTGTGTACACTGCATTAATTATGGAGTGCACATGAATTCAGTGCTCTGAAGAGCTTTCTTCAAGTGGGTAGCATTGTCAAATAGAGACCAAATGATTTAGTCTTATATCCTATAAAATAACCAATTAAGTGGTTGATATTTAGAAAGGAAATGGTGTCAGAGCTGAAATATCGGGCTTGAAATATATGGCCATGTTGAGAATAGAGGTTCATTCCCTGGCATGGTCAGTGTGAACTTTAAACATTCCAAAATAATTGTTGTTTACTGTGTGGCCTTATTATTCCTAAATCATGCTGTATTTCAGTATTGGTGAAAAATCAACTCATGCAGCTCAGTTAGTCATTGCACAATACATTGCATTTCACTTACTGCTTTTGAATATGGCCTGTATGTATTTATAATTTAAGAACTATTTTTGTTCCCAGAATAGGAAGATTTTAGGTCATAATTTTTAGCAATCTGTAGGTTTTTTGGAGATCAGGGTAATTAAAATTATTGCTAAATACTTTTTTTGTGAGATGACCTTATCACCGTGTGCAAGGCAGAACACGTTGCTGGTGTATTTGCCAATTTTCGTCTTAAGGAACATTAAACCCAAAACAAGCCACAAAACCAGCCGAACATGAAGATGTTCAGATGCTTGAAAAGGATGTGAAGTAAGCCATGTAATATGGCTGAATTTCCCTGAAGGAGGAGGAAGGTGTCAGTTACGATTAATGTGAACAACATTTATGGCCCTGGAGATGTGACCTCTCGTTACAGTAAATGTGACAGCATGAATTACTTTCAATTACAGTGAACTACATTCAGCTACATTAGTTCTGACACACCTCACTAGGAGACTGCTGCTGTGGTAGCTTTAACCAAAGGAAAAAAGGCAAAACTGAGTGCAAATGTGTATGTCACTTGAGCCAGAACCATTGGATTCTGACTATGACGTATTATTGCCTCAGGTTTTACACACTTCTGTTACATCATTTGTTATTTCCACTGGCACTTTCAGGTTTATGCCTTGGGCACTGGAGAATATGAAAACCACCTTTTTAATATGCCACGTATAATAAATGTAAATGATTAATGTGGGTTTTTTTTAAAGATAGATGAATTACCCTTTTTATTTTTTGTTAGATAGTAACCTGCACCTGTGCTTGAAATTATAAGTGGGCTTTACTAGCTATCAGCAAGTCCCATGTGTCCCATTTTATATGGCATATCTACCTTTTAATCTTTATTATCACTGTTAATTTATTCTTACAAATTAAAATATATCGCAGCACAGGATATTTATCACTTGACGGAAGCAGTTCTTATAATGTCACTACTTTTTCCTTCAAGGTTTAATTATCATGCTTCAGTTTCTACCTCTGAGCTTTCACAGAAAATAAAAGATGCCCAGGGCAGAAGTCAACCTTTCACTTTTGCTACAGAGGAGATGCCATCTATTTCACGCTGTGCTAAGTATTTCATTGAAACATGAGTAAAACGGTGCCTTTGGCAAATCATAAATTAGAAATAGGATTAAGCAAAGGAAATAGCTTTAGTTAAAGAATTTTTATTTTACTTTGAGGACTTGATTTGCAGAATATTGGGTTTTTTTGGGTTTTTTTTGCGGAGACAAAGAGCCTCTTTTCAAATTCAAGGGGCTGATGTTGGAATCACATTAGAAAACTTGTGATGTAAAACTGTCAGGTAGCAAAAAGAGGACAGAAAATGGTGCTTGTCGATTCCAAAGTGATTCTGAATTAAGGCTGTGGAGTGTAAATTCCTGTTTGTCTTCATCCCATGTTAAGGACTAATTTTTCAATCTCAGTTATTCCCGTATTTTTGCTGGCCATTTGATGTTGCAGTGGTGGATAGTGAAAATATTTGTAAATGTTTCAAAGGGTGTTTTAAGAACCAATATGCAATATAAACCGACTTCCATATGTCAGCAACTCCCAGGCCATTGAGGTACAAAGATATGTGTTTTAGTTGTTATACTTACCGAAACTTGAAGCAGAGTCACGTAATTTTTAGAACTTTCTTCAAATCACTGACATAGTGGGGAACTAACAGAATTGTCAATTCAGCTATTCTGGCAATTTTGGCAATCAGTTTCCTTCAAATCCTGTGTTCAGTTTTGGGCCCCGCACCTCAGAAGGAGATTGAGGTGCTGGATCTTGTCCAGAGAAGAGAAACTAAGTTGGTGAAGGATCTAGAAAGTCCTATGAGGAGCAACTGAGGGAGCTGAGGTTTAGTCTGGAGAAAAGAAGGCTCAGGGGGAGCCTTATTACTCTCTATAACTACCTCAAAGGAGGGTATTCTCCTCTACCATATCTGAAGAGAAAGGACAAGAGGAAATGGCCTTATAGCTCATGAGGGGGAAGGTTCAGATTAGCTGTTAGAAAACAAATTTCATGAAAGTCTGGTCAGGCATTGGAACAGGCTGCCCAGGTGGGTGGTTGAGTCACCATCTCTGGAAGTGTTCAAGTGGCACTTGGGGATGTGGTTTAGGGGTGATTATGGTGGTGCTGGATTGTTGAGTGGACTAGATGATGTTGAAGGTCTCTTCCAACCTTGATGATTCTGTGATCTTCACTAAATGCCTGTTTGTTTATTTTTTTTTAATTCTGTGCATATAACTGAAAGAGGAAAAAATTATATTTTTGGTTTTTGTTCTTGGTTTCTGTGATTTATATCTGATCAGGTTTTCTCTTGCCTACTTGGGAGCAGTAGAGATTTCGGTGATTTAGGGGGGAAAAGTGTTTCCAAAAGGGGAGCCAACAGCTCTTGTTTCATGTAATTGCTTTCAAGAACACAGTTTGTAAATATGCTTTAGGGGCTCTCCCACTGAATAGGTGGCAAAAAACAGTCACAGGGACTATGACATTTTGTATCAGCTGGAAAGCAGTTTTATAGATGGAGAAAAAGCAGGTGTTGGTATACTCAGACTTGTATAGTGATAATGGAAGTGAACTTGAAACAGTGACAGAGCACTTATGAATATATTGTTATGGACAGTGAGTTCTCTGGTAATCAAAACTGATATTCCAGATAGGGGAATAAATTAAAACAGGCTTAGATGCAGTTCAGATGGGAATAATAACAGAATAATCTTCCCGATCAAGTGTTCTGTGTGGAGAGGCGGAAAATGAAATAAGACATTCAAAACCTAAATACATCTCCTGGGATGCCAAATGGTATGGGGATGAAAGAAAGAAAATTATTTTGCACTGTAACTTTGAAATTACAAAGTTGCACTTAGAAGTATTTGCAGAATCTGGAATTGTAATTGTAGCAGGCACTGGAGGGACCCTGAATAATGGTAGTAACATTTCACAAAGTAGAAGGAAAACTGATTCATCTGTAGAGAAGAAAGAAATTTGGCTTTAGGGCAGGTGGACGCATAATTTCCTTTCTATCAGAAGGTGAAGATTTTTATCGGTTAGGTTTGATCTGCAGATCACAGGATGTGAATAAAAAGTACTTTCAGCTTTATTCAGTTTGGTTTTACTGTGGGAAGTGTTCCTGATACCTTAGCAATCTACAGAAGTAGCATTTCATGTGTTTATTTCAAAATAAATACCTTAGTGTTACTTTGGTTGAACACTTTCCTATCGTGGTTGGAATGAAAAGAGGAAGACTTCATGATGGTGCTGCTGCTAGAACCGAGCTAAATATGTTTTAGTTTTTTAATGAATTTTCAGAAGAGTGGATCAGTATTGTACCTGAACACAGCTGAAATTAACACAGGTATACCACTGGTTGTGTTTGTGGACTTGGGTACAAATTGGTGGTTTTGCTCTGTGATTTCTGGAATTTTTCTTGGGGCTCCTCAGTATTTACAGGGAGTCATTCCTCCTCTTAGTATTTCTTTTCCATATGCTCTGTTTGCAGTGAAGCAAAGGGCTTCTGTTGAACACGGTCATGGCAGAAGGGCATGTTTGTCCTCGTATTTTCTCTACAGGTCTGCATTTTCTTCATTATTGAACAGCCAGAGCAATCTCAGGTGCATAATGGAAATTTTTTATATTCATTGAGTCTTCTGTTTGAGTTGAAAGAACTACAGAGGTCTTCCTTTTTGTAGTTATCCAAATACTTAGTGGGCACACAAAATGGGAATCTTGCTGCATTTTATTGCTGCAGGGAAATACCAATTTCTACAGGCACATAAAATTTTGTATATCTGGAATTTACTATATTTTAAAAAAACCAAAGCCTTTTATCAGTGGAAAAGCTTTGATTTTTGACTGTTGAATAAATTTTTTGTTAATAGACACTTCAACCATTTGGTTCAAAATCAACCACAGGAGAAGTACTAGGAAGACGTTGTTCAGCAAACTGAGACAACCAAGGATGAAGCTGTCCTTTAACATTTTCATGGCTATTGCAGTCCATTCTCCTGTCAGTTTGGATAAATGCATTTTTTAGTTCCTTACACTGTTGTTCTGAACAGTGTTTACAAGGAGTGTTCTATCTTGAGTTCTCCTTTAGTGGAAAACGTATTTTGTTAGCATCATTGCTGTTGACATTTCTATAGTTTATGATTTCTAATGCTCTGGCAGGTTGTCTGCTCATAAATAATGCAATCTTCCTTGACTTATTTGAGTGTTTTCTTTAGTGCAGTACTGCATGTTACCTACTAACAAATACAGAGTAAGTGGAAGTGTATCTAGGGAGTTAAATTCTTTCTAGAGGAGAAGAATTCCTAAGAGATAAGAGACCATGTAGCATCTAATTCCCAGAAAGGCATTAGATATTTTGCACTGGAACTTAATATTTACTGATCATACCTTCTCGGTATAGAATTGTCATATCCGTATCATGGATCAGTGCCTTCTGTGTGAAATTCTAGTGATGATCTGGTGTTAGGATGTGTTAAAAAAGAAAGTAAGAACTAAACACATTTCTTAGAATTGCTATGCCAATATAAGGGATGCACATCTTCTAGTATATTTTAAAGTCCTCGTTGATTATTTTTTTTAAATAATACTTTAATTCTGTAGCCCGTCCTGATACAGAAGACCAAATTGTGGTCATGGAAGTTGTCTGCTTTCCAAAAGCAGAGGACTGAAGAAAATGGTCTGGATCTTTCTGCTTTGCACGGAACAGTAGTAGACCACAAGTGTAGGACATAGCTCCGTGGTTGACCACAGGTCTAGGGTTTGGCCATGTAAGAATTTGGAAGGATGATTAGAAAAATTCTAGCAAAGTAATAGGCCTAACCATGTCCTCCCTTCGTACTCACCTCAAAGTCAGACCAGGACATATGATAGGTATGGTGTGTTTGAGTTTTTGAAAGCCTTATTCATGGGAATTTCTTAAACATTTTCCACTCTAATAAAAACCAAGCAATCAAAAATAGCCCCCAAACAAACCCCAGCAACTTAACATGAAATTATTTAGCCTTACATAATTCAAGTTTCTGCCCTACTGAAGGTATTTAGAAAAACAAACTGACCCATTGGGAAGTTTTGGAACAAATCATTCCATAGTTTTTAAACTGACAAGAGCAAAGAAGTTCTGTAGCCATATATCTGACAGATGAATGAGTCAAGTATTGTGATGAAACTATTCCATCAGTTTTACCCAGTTCTTTTGTAATGAAAGGGAAAATTAGATTTGCAATCAGATGAATAAATCTAAAGCAAAAAACACCTACTCAAAGAATATTTCACTGTTCTGTGTCCTGGCTGGCACTATCAGCGCAGAACAGAACTACAGACCCAATCTGTTCTCCATGTTGGCTTAATTTTTTGTTTTACAGAAAGTCCTTGAATTCTTAAAACACAGCACTGGAACCTTATAGAGTTGTCAATGAATAGTTAACACAGTAAAATGTTACCTTTTTGGTCTTCTCACTTCCTTTTCATTTGGGATGTCATGTTCCTTCAGATTGACTCAGAATGGCTGAATGAGCTCTTTCCTGGAAAACACTCTGTCTGTTGGGACAGACTTTGTTTTTGGCAAGCTCATCTACATAAAAGCTGAGCACAAAGTCACCATAACTGATGTGAGAGTCACTCCTGTGCATTTCAGAACTGTTTTGGTCAAAGAAGGAAAACTATGAAGCGATCAGAAAACGGTCATAGGACGAGTGGATAGGTTTAAATCCAGGCTATGGCAGCTTCATCTGACTAGATTGATAAAGTTTTTATGACAACTTCTTAACAAATGTATAAATGGAATCAATATATGCTTTTGAAGTATGGTTAGCAAAAAATATGGGAAAAACTCACGCTGGAGTATTTTTAAACAGTTTTTTTCTTGTATGTTTCATAGTGAAATGCTGAAATGTATTAATCATAGTTTGATTTGATTGGTGAGATTTTGGTCTGGAGTTTTTCTATTTTAAGGAAAAATAATTCATTTTGGCTTTTGGAGTTTCTTTTTACCCACCTTGCCCTTGTTTTTTGTTTCTCTTTGAATGTTCTGGGAACATTGTATCTACAAAACAGTTGTAGAACACAAAAAGGGGCTTGTTCTTAGTCTTGCAGCATCTGAAAGTTTTCCAAGCTCCAACATATATGTGAAAAACTCATATTCTGTAGAGGATTTACTGCAGTCAGTGCTCCTATTTTCTGCTCGTGGGTTTCTGTATGTCCAGAATGAACTTACAGGGATTAAATAATTCTCTTGATTTTTAAATTCTCAGAACTTGTAGATGTTCACTGAACTATCTGACACCTAGTAATATTCTTTCTTACCCTCTGGTTTCTAGCCAAAACTGACTGTCTTGTAAATAAATAAAATTGTGAGCAAGCAACAAAGTATATTTAACATTTATGCTGTTTTATGACTAGATGCAGGTTTAATTCATCACTTGACACTGACTCTAGTCAACTACGTGAGGTAAAATTATGACACAATGTGCAAGCACACACAAATATTCTGTGCTACTTTCCTTATTGTGCTGACCTTATTTTCCTGAATATTATCAATTAAGGGATGGCAGAAAGGCACCTAAGTCATTTGGATTCTATTCTAGTTATATTCTTTATTGCTTACTTGGCCTGCTCTCAGTTGTGCAATTCAGCTTCTTTGGTGTACTGTGCTCAATCTTCAGTAGGAGCTGTATGGATTTAGGATTGAGGCTCACATGTCACTGTGTGCTAGCATTTCTCTGCTTGTCTTTCACACCCTGCAAGTAGGCAGTCACTGCAAAGTGATTGGTTCACTGCCCCTTTGCTGATAATTTTTCAGTAAATGGTAAATTTGTGGGGGTTCTGTTACTCTTTTAGTAAGTTATGTGCAAACTTTCCAAATAACACTGTTTGTGTCTGTGCCTCTATAAGGGTGTGTAAGGGAGTGCAAAGAGTGGGTGTATTAATGTACACACAGAATGGATGTCTCTTCTTTTCACCTAGCTGTTACTCAGCAAAGCTCTGTGTTACCTGTCAGAGAGCAGAGTTCTCCCTAAATATAACATAGGAAAAAAGGTAGACAAAGAATTTGGTTTTTTTTTCTATTTAATGTTATGAACAGAAAAGACTTAGATAATATATACTAAATAAAACTTTTACCTGAACAAAACCAACATGGATCCACACAGATGCCTGTGACCAGTACAAAAATTTGTCATTTGGATGCAACGTTTTTCTGTTTGTACAAATACTTATTGACAGCACAGAGGTGTTTACATCTCCATTATTGTGCTACTTACAAGGTAAAGTGGAAAATACATGATTAGGAATATGAGAAGCAAATCACACCCAAAGATGAAATTCAGGTCTACAGGTCCACAGTGCATTTTAGAGGGAGCAATTGCAGGAGGTAAATGAAAAAAGTAATCACAGTCTTAAACATGATCTGCTTATTCATCTACCTCTGGCTGCCAGAATCTGTCAGATGAAAGTATAAGCATTACTGCTATCTAAAACTCTCTTTGAAGGCTGAGATACTATTTCAGTGATGTAAGTTTTTCAAATGCTTTTTCAGACTATGTTGATAAAAAAGGGACTTTAAGAAACTTAATTACATTTAATTTTGGTTGCACCTCTCCATATAATTTGAACATCCATTTTGTGCATTCACTGTGCTCAGTATTTGAGGTATAGGAAGAAATTTTTTCCTGTGAGGGTGGTGAGACACTGGCAGAGGTTGCCCCTGGATGCAGTGCATGCCTCAACCCTGGCAGTGTTCAAGGCCAGGTTGGATAAGGTGTTGAGCAGTCTGGTGTAGTGGGAGGTGTCCCTGCCCATGGCAGGGCGTGTTGGGACTAGAGGATCTTTAAGGTACCTTCCAAGCCCCTAACATGCTATTATTCTGTGTCTTATTGCACATTCTTTTCTTGCAAACACAAATGCCTGCTGGAGATCTGGAGGGTAAAACTCTTGTTAATTAGGACTATACCAAGTGATTGTGAATTCACAGTTCAGAAAAGATGAAAAGATTTTGTCTCCTCTTTGGAAACAGTGAAAATTCTGTGAGTGAGATTTGTTGCTTGGCAGTGGTACTAGGAATGTGAAATCTCTTTGGTTTTATATAGAACTGGTGTAAGAATGTTTATGGTGTGTAACACCTACTTATTTCTACTCCAAAGTAGGGAGTTTGCATTTGATATTGGCTTTTAAGTATCCACCTTGCCATCAGATCTACCAGTTCAAATTGCCAAAGCATCTGGGTCTGCAGTAGTACAATGGTGTCCTATAAAGTGTCTTGGAAGACTGGAGATATTTTTGGGCCTAATGCCAAATTCCTGCACAGACTTGCCCTGGATTTTACATGTGACCCAAAGTATTCAAGCATGAAAGGGTCTCGTGTACATGAAATGTCATGTGTACTTGAAGTAGAGAAACAATGTCTACTGGCCCATGTCTGCATCAAAGCAGTATAATGATGAGTGCCTCATTATATTTTCTTAAGTTGCTGCAGAGTGCTGTCAGAAAGCAAATCTACTCTTCCAAGAACATTAATGCAAACATCTGACATAGTTGAGATCAGTAGTTGTACTCTGTCCAGTGGATCAGGGCTCATCAGGAAGGTGCAACATGATTTAATTAGATCTATCAGAACACAAATCCTTAAAATACTTTTTTTCAAACTGTCCCTCCCTTTCTTGTTATGTATCTAAAGACATAGTTAATCCAATAGTTATCACCAAATTGTTGAGTAATAATTTTATTTTTTCTAATGAATGGAGAGTAATTTCCATGTCTAATCTTGGAATTAATTTACTTTGTTTCTGCTTTTGAAGTTGATGAAATAAAGCCAGGTATATGCATTCTGTGTTTGTTTCATTTTCTGTATTGGGAAAATGTTGTAACATTTTTCTCATGTGGGAATGAATAGGCTTACTTTCCCTTTTTTTATGATTACTTTGGTGCAGGTCACAGGTGATTTTCAAGGGAATAAAGGTGTACCATGTGAAAAATAAGTCATGAGATTTTGAAATCCAAAACCTAGTTACCTTTCTGTCTTATAGAGGCTGTTTTCCCAGTGGCAGAACTTTGTAAGAATGGCTGGCTGTCAAAAAGATAAATGGCTTTGTATGTTGTCAAGACATCAGTCACATAACTTATTAAATTGCATGATCGATTTTTTTTTTTACTCTGCAAGTCAATAATGTTCAAGTATCTGATTTTGTGTTACGTCTAAACTTCAGAAAGTTGATCAGTTTGGTTGCTTCACTTAAATGGGGTCACTTTATCTGCTAAGGAGTTTTTACTCTGATACATGTATGTTATTCTGGATGGAGAAATTTGTCTTCTCAGTAAAAAAATAATTCCCATCTCTGATGCCAAGGGAGTAGAAATTAATATGGGAAGACTTAATAACATAGCATAATAGATTAATGTTTTGCAAATTAATGACTTCTTATTTTGAAACAATTATCTTGTGAAACATCTTCAGTTCTATGCAGAGTTTTGGTGCGTCACCTTATGACATGGAATGGTAGCTTTACATATTTCTTTGAGAGATTTTGAAAATATGAAGATAATAAATGATGACTAATGTACACCATCTGGTTAGGGTGGGGGAAAAAAATATCCTGAGCAACAGGGTTTCTGCTAAGCTGATTTACATAAAATAAGAGAGCAAATGCCTTCATTTTTTTTTTTGAGAAAATGAAGTTCTAGTGATTCCACCTGAACTCATTGGGTAAGGGTAGCCTTTGTTTTGTATTCCATGATGAATATCAAACTGCAGTTCCTTGCACTCCATGGGAAAGGCAGTGTATATTATCAGTCCTGTTGCATCATAAACTCAGAAAAAGATTGTGGGGACTTGATGATTTTGAGCAGCATGAACAGAAGTGTTAGACAGCCTTACAGGAATCAGCTGCCTATGAGGAGAGATGACCTAGCTTTGTGTGGTATCAGATCAGTGAACAAACAACTATTAATTTACACAGCCTTAGGATTAGATCCTTCATAACACAGACATATTGTTGTGCTTCATATCTTCTTTAGGTTTACAGCTGTCAGTTTTTTCTGCTAATTTTGCGATGCAATGTAGAACCAAATGCAATAATATATGTTAGAAATTCTGTGCAATTTCTACTTTATTCTGTGCAATTTCTTAGAACCAAAACTCCTTTCTCAGTTTGTTTTAATACAAACTTTGTTTTGCAGGTACTGGGTCTTAGGTAATTCAGTATTTTTTTTTGCTTGGTTGTTGTCTTTCTTGGTATTCCTACTTCCATTTTTAATGAAACAGAGCATTTAACTTAAAAATCTCAAATAGTTTGAACAAAATAAGATGTGCAGGGATTTATCCCATATAGAGAGAAGAAAGCAGATAAATGCGTGCATCATATCCTGCTAGACCTGCAGTCTCCGATCTGTATTTTGAATTTATTTCTCTCTTACTGGTTTAGATTTATTTTTACATAACAACTCCACCTCTACAAGTTTTCCAGTAATGCTGAAAATCATATGATAGATTAAAATTCGTTTACTCTTGAGTAATGGGTGCTTGAGCTCTGGACATACGAGGTGATGTGTGGCCTACAGATGTATCAGGGTTGCAGAGGCAAGAATTGATGTCCATAGTGACTGGCAAGAAATTACCCAAGTGTGAGAAGGGACTGCCAGAACCTTTCTGAGGGTGAGCAGGTTGTTAACTTTGCAGTTTGTGTGAGAACATCTGCTGGCTGCCTACTTATCAAAGAGCCCAACAGTCTGTAAAGAAAGCACAGCCTGTACTTTGAATATTGTTAACTACAGGGCCAAGTCATTCATTTGGCCTCTGTGGAAGACACAAGTTGTGATAAATAAATTGAGTGCATGAGAGCATGAAAGGAAGGAAAGCAGGAAGGGAGAAAATAATAGTCCTCTTTGTAGATGTATAAACTTGTCAGTGTTCTTTTTCTCAAGGTTTTCAAGAAATTGTTGGCTGTAGGATTGCCCAGTGGCTGTTGATACAAAGCATCTTGCCCTTGTGCCATTGGTTCCATTAATAGCATTGTCCCTGATTCTATCTTGTATCCATTGTGGGTATATGTTTCTAGGCGAAAACTCTGGAATCAGTCAGATATATATATATACACATATGCCTTATAACAGGGAATGAGAATGGAAAGAAACATTTTCCTTCCTTTCTGTGGAAAAATGGAAACTATCTAGGTGTTGAAGGTTATGTAGAATGCAGGAGCTTTTAGATGTTGAATGTGTAGTAGGTGCAGGTGGTCATAAATGACCTGAATCTATCCCTACTTTTCCCTGTGATCATGTAAGAATTATTAGAATCATGTCAGAATAACAGAAATTATGCAACTGTTACCTGGGAGAGACCTTTGGGAGGGTACCTTTTCCTTCAGCTCCTAGCAGGACTGTTGCCAGCATTAGATCAGCTCAGCTGTACCTTTGACTAGCTGCATGTTCCCATTCTGCACTATCCTTCTGATTAAGAAGTTGTTCTCAATATTCTGTGAACCTCCAAACTTGCAGCTTGTGGCTGTTTCTCATTTTACCATGTGCTGCTAATTATCATTTGACTTTGTAGTCTTTTTAGCCCCGTTCAAGTAGTTGTAGTCTACTGTTAGAACTCTTAGGCTCTTGTTTGATGGAGAGGACATCCTCCGTGCTGGACAGGAAATCTTCCCTTCACTGTAGCCTGCAGTTTCTCAACACCTATTCTGAACTAAGAGGCCTGAAACTGCAGTAGTGTTGCAGCCTCACAGCACTGAGAGGGAGGTGCACAATAATTTCCCTCTATCTGCTCACCATGCTGTTCCTAATTTGTCTGATTTACAATGAGCACATATTTAACTTGGTGCTCACTGTGACTTCCAGGTCCTTTCTCAGCCTATCCTGGTGTGGGATTATTTAAGCCAAGCTCAAGGTTTCTTCTGGTCCACCTGCTAAGGGCTGGTGTTTAGCCCTGATAGCAGAAGAGCATTAGTATATTTTTTGAAAGGGAGCAGTGAATGGCAGAGGTGATTTTTAAGATGGAACCTGGCAGGTTGATGGATGGAATTAAATGACATATTTTGCCTATGAAATAAGACACTGGACATGGTGGCCCAGAAGGTCCTATCCTGTCCTGTATCCTGTGTTCCTTTTAAGTAAAGAAGCTATTGAAATTTTGCATATATGAGACTCTTTTTTTTGTCTCACTTTCACTAGTGTAATTTTGACATATATTTTGCCCATAGCAAATGCCAACCATAATATTTTTATCTTCCTTATGTTGTCTTACATTATTTATCTTTCTATATCCAAGCTGCAGACTTAGTTGTATGCAGGGAGACAAAAATAGCTGTTATTGTGGAATGTGTGTACATGGTAGGATTTGCTTGTATTTAAGCATTTTTCTAGTTTGTTTCTCAGGGATGCTCATAATTCATATTATTGTAACCTTTGTGGTTCTCTCTAGCTAAAGAGATCTGATAGATTTTGGTGCACAAGCTATTCACATTTCTTCTGTGAGGCCACTTCATTCTGGTTATTCTAGTTTGTCCTAGCTGATTGGTAATAAATTGATGGGTCAGTGAAGGGACAATTTTGAGCAAAGTATTAGGAACTTCGAGGAGAAGGAAGAAGTCCATCCATTTCACTGGGCTGGAAGATCTCATACAAAATGTAATGTAGCTGAGGAGAAGCTGCTTTGGGTGAAGCTCTAGGCTGTTTATGAAGTGCACTTAAATGAGAGGAAAGAGGTGGGAGTATAGGACTGAGGTGAGATCCAGGCATCTTTGCTTTGCAATAGGAGAAAGCCTTACCTGTGATAGTGATCCCAGGGTGCTGCTTGTTGGCAGTGGAGACCTGATGAGGAGTGTGTAGTTTATTGATAAGCCTCTGCATCTATTAAATCACCAGTGTCAGGTTTCTAAATGGATATATCACATCCTGTACCTAACAATCCTAAATGGCCTTTTCACACACGAGAATATCAAGACCTTTTTTTAAATTGCAAAGGTTTGGATTTTTTTCATTTGATTGTATATGAAAGTGCCAAGCTGTGTAACGAATAGGGAATGTGTATTTTTGTGTGTAATGTCAGTGCTCTATTTGAATATATGATACTAGAAGATTGTAATCCTGACAGAGCAGTTGTAGACCATGTAATTAACAATGAGTGTGTCAAATGAGCAATATCATGTGTTCCTGAACAAGTTTAAAAAAATGAATCATGCTCCGTGTCTTTTGTTCTTGGCTCTAATATTTAAATAGCAACAGATAACTAAACAAAATATTATAGTAAGTGATTAAATGGTGATATCTGAAGGTAAAAAGAAAAATGTGTTAACTGATCTATTTTAAAAGCAGTAAATTCTACAATTTATCCAAATCAAGTATGCTAATATGATGGATAGAGGAAGCCACAAAAAATATTATCTAGTTAGTTGAGGAAAGGGACTCAATGTATAGCTTTGTTTTAAATAAGAATTTTGGTAAAATGCAGAAACTGAAAACATCTAAAAAACCATTGAAACAAATCTGAAGTTGGAGTTTCAGTTGATACAAGGTGGTGATATAGTACCTTAACATTTCTTCAAGTATGATATGGTGATTTAAAGGAATTCTGGTGATGTAGAACACAGAATAGGTCAGTGTAAGCTTCCACATGAAGATGAAGAAGTTGCAAGACAACATAAAATTAAATGAAGACCCTGTTAAACAACATAACATTTTTGGATCTCCTTAGTATGGAATAGTACTATTTCAAACTTCTTATTAGGTAGAACTCTGTGGGTTCTGATCAAATAAAGGCTGGTTTAGTGAATAGTGAAAGTAAGTATATCACTGCTTACCTTTCAAGGGCATATCCAGGGCCCTGTTCTACACCCTTTTCTGGTTTTAATGAATGCAGAGAATCCTATTGACCTGGATGGGACTATTTGCTTAAACAAAGGTACAGTATACTTCCATGTTTGCAGAAACAGAGCTTTTTTTTCTCTCCCAGAATGTGAAAACAAGAAAATCTCATGCAATGATGTAGATATAACCTTGTCAGTACAGTAATTATTAAGTGTTATGCAATTAAAACCTGTAAAATAAACTGCTGTGAAGGTATCTCCTTAGTCCTGATCAATACAACTTGTCCACTTATTGCAAATTGTAACTAGTAAAAGAGCTGTTCAACTGCATTGTCTTTCATTGTACCTTTTTGTCTTCTACAGGAAAAAGTAGAATATGCCTTCCTGATAATTTTTACAGTTGAAACATTTTTGAAGATTATAGCGTATGGATTATTATTACACCCCAATGCATATGTTAGAAATGGATGGAATTTATTGGATTTTGTAATAGTAGTTGTAGGGTAAGTACTTATCTTTCTTTATACAAATACTAAAGTTTTTCTGTACAGTGAGGGAGATACAGGTCTGTTTGGCTGTGAGTAGCAGCCTATGCTTGATTTCTGTTCCTTTGGAGTAAACTCCTGATGTGTTTCCGTGTGATGAAGGTTGATCTCTTGAGGGCCATACATTATTTCATTTATCCCTGTGCTGTGGTTATGTGAAGTTCATATAGTCTACAAAGACCTCTAGGAGAACTCACGTGTTTCACAGTGGTCAGGGAGATGGAATTAACAGCATTTCCTTGACATTTCCAAAATTTGAGGAAAATTGGACATCCTTTGGGATGCTGCACATCAGGCCCCAGATACATATGTGACTTTGACTTGCCTAGGGAATGGATGCTAAAAATGCCTTTGTTTGAACCTTGTGAACCTTATTATACTGGGAAGCCCTGGAGAGTTTGTTCTTTGCCTCAGAGCTGGGTCTGCTTGGGCCTTCTGCAGGTTACAGAAGAGTGAGGAGTAGAATATTCCATGTTTACATTATGTACCTGCTTATGGTAAATAATTTTTTGTGTCAGTAACTTCATGTCACTGGTTGTACAAGTTCATTAGATCCTCCAGCTATCTAGGGAATTAATCTCAAGGCATATATTCACCAATTTACTAAATATTATGGAGATTATATTAAAAACAGGTTTTTCTAGTATTCTAAATTCTGTTTACTGAAAATATTAGTTATCCAGAACATGCAGAACATTCTCCATCTATAGACTTTATATGTCATGGCTGGCTTGCAAAGACAGCCTTAGCTTGCAGTGTGTGATTCTAATTTCATTTTAAAATGCAAATTATACCAATGATTGCTTGTAATTGAAAAAGTCCAGAAATTAGTGTGTGCTGCTCTTAACTTGTATCATTACAATAAGGGAGAAGAAAAAAATGCAAAGTAAAGGAATTTGTGGTAAAGCACTGTGAAATTTGGGCAAGTACTATGAATGTATGAGTGCTGGATTTGTAGCTATTTGATTCTGAGATACTAAATGTTACTGAGAAGAGTGTATTTGGGCCAGTTGCTTGGCATTCAGGCAGTTTTGGTCCAGGACTAAAATTTGTATATAAATAGATCCTTCATCAGGTCAGGTCATTCTCAACAGATTGGCCTCTGTGCCTGAAGGGGAAGCTTGGTGGGCAGGTGTGGAGACTGTCACACACAAGAGCTCTATTCTCTTGCCAAGCAGTCACTTGAATAGACCTCTTCCCGTTTGTCAAGTGACCACAGAGTTACAGTAACCCTGGAGCAGTCTAATTAACATGACCTCTATCTTTGGCTGTGTCCTAAATACATGATAACTAAAAAATTTTCCATTAACTTATAAAACACTCATTATTGGAAGCTAAATGTAGTTAGTTCAAATGCTCACACTGAATCTGTTGAAAATATGAATAAGAGCTCTATCTTTTCAAACACCTAAAGTATCTCAGTAGGATTGTCCTACTTCAAAAGAAAAAGTTTTGGAATGCAAACTATTGTCTAAGTTGTCATCAGTCTACCTCTGACATAAGGTAGACCTTTCATGGCATGTCAGGCACTGACAAAACCACAAGCAATGCTTTTGTTCTTTTAAGAAAAACGCAGTCTACAGAAGTAAGTAAGCATGAGTCCATTTATCCAATTAGTTCTTAAAAGCCCAGTGAAAAATTGATATATAACCCAAGGTGGATATGGAATCACTTCTGGATCTGATTCTGTTTGATTCGTTTCAGTGTGAAATTCCATTAGGGATTTTAATAGCTTTGAAAGAGCTGCCATGATGTCCTGTATTGAATGCATTGAAATTTGCTTCATGTGCTCTCTCAGCAGAAACTGTAGGCAGTCCAAATGCATAAATCTTAATTATGCCTTAAGAAATCTCTACTAGGAAAACAGAAATATGTATAGAAATTATTTTCTACAACAAGTCCAGCATTTAAACTTTGGTCAACTACAGGAATATAAATGGAAATTTCAGTAAAGGGCATCAATAGTTTTATATCTTGATGCCCTTATAGAAATGACATATGTCCTGGTTTCAGCTGTAGACATAGCTGTGAATGTAATACTTTCTAATATCTATATCATTTCTCTCTGAAACCAATCAGAGTATGAGTTGGGTTTTTTTGTCTACTACTTGCCTGTATGCTATGGCACCTAATTTCCACTGATTTCTGTGAAAGAATAAGATAGAGAAAGCTTTCATAGCACCTTCTTATGCCTGTAGCCCTTTAATTTTCTTGTGTATTGTATGAACTGACCGACTGAAAGCAGCTTCTCTGAATTCAGGACTTGATTCAGAAGTCTATTTGATAATGTCTGCCTTTAGAGCATAAATGGTCACTCTTGAAATCATTGAGGTGGCTCGTTTTCCTACAATTATGCTTTTATTAAATTATTGGGCTGAATCAGGTCCTAAAGTACTGAATGTCTGGATTTGGATATAGCAGTATGTAGGTTACTGATGTTCATTCTAACAGCTGTAGAGTCTTCGTGGCTGGTTTTGCTCTGTTGGAGAGTGATGCAAACTAGGGATGGGTATTGACTAATGTGGGTCAATTGCTTACTGGGGGAGAGTAAAGTATCCAGTTTTCTAGTTCAGGCAAACTATTAAGTAATATATGATTTCAAGCAACTATCTAGCATGACAGAGTTGTGAAAACTCTTCATGACCAAACTAAACCCCTTCATGTTTCAGGTGTCCTTTACAAGTGTGAAACATTTCTCAGGACTACAGAACTCTAGTAACTGGATAATCCTTTCAGGAGAACTGCAGTTTTGTAGCTATTAAGCTTTCTATGAAGGCTAATATAGTTTGTGTGGTCTAGCCACAGTCTAGAAAACTATTCATCTGAAATGGAGCTCTAAAATAAAGATTACTTTGTATTTCAAACACTTACATCACTTTAAATTGCTGCTGGAAGTGGGAAAGAAGAACAAAAGTCTTGTGAACTGTTCTAATGAATGACTAGTTCATTTCTGCAGGGAAAAAATACAATATAATAAATGAGTCATCTGGGAATATATTTATCCTCAGAGATATTATGTGTAAGAAGCAAATCTTTTTGGTGTTATTAAATGTTGCACTCTTAATTATTTTTAATATATTCAGTTTCTGCTGACTGTATATAGAATATTGAACTGCAGTGTTACTTGGAGTTCATATGTTCCACCAAAATTAAACCAGTTGGTTTTGGTTATTATCTATTTCTTCTACTAAAGAGAACACTAATTCTTCAAAGCTTTCAGCTAAAATGTTTGAATAAAGTGGCAAAGGAACTTCATTTATTTAAAAATAGCAAATTGTGTATACAAGCAGGATGCTAAGTTATTGGATACTGTGTGATCCTTGCTCTCTAGAGGGATTAGAAACTCTTGAGATTCATAACTCTTCCTGTAATGATTTAATGTGTAAATATACCTTTCGTTTTGACAGCTGAACAGCTCTTCACAGTGATCTGCAGTTCAAGTCAGTTCCTAATATCTTTGTATGGTAAATGATTAGTGATGACCTTACCTTTCATCTCATTTTCTAGATTATTTAGTGTAATATTGGAACAATTAACCAAAGAAACAGACGGTGGCAGCCACTCGGGTGGCAAACCTGGTGGCTTTGATGTCAAAGCCCTAAGAGCCTTTCGTGTATTGCGACCTCTCCGGCTTGTATCAGGAGTGCCCAGTAAGCTCTTGTCTATTTAATTCCATTGTCATGAATACTGTAACTGCTCTGATATTTTAACTTTCTCGTTTCAGACACTAACAGAAATGAGGTAGTATAAAGTTGAGTTTTAGTTATCTGGTTATGTATATAAAGGGAATTTCAAGGTGAATGATCATCTTTCAAGTCAAACAAGGGGTTGTGAATTCAGTCAGTGTATGATCTTCTTACACAGTTCAATAAGCAGACAGGGGAATACGCTTCCTTTTTAGAAGCTTTGTATAAAAGTAAAATACATGTTAAAATGCAAATACATCAGAAAATAAAATCGAGACTTTTTTTTTTAATTCTAAAAGCCTTCAGATCTGAAAGTGTAGGTGGTCCTAAACCAGTTTAGAATTTGGTAAGTGTATGCTGAAGCACATTACACATTTTGTATTTCCTGCCCCCTCCAATGCACATGAATGCCTTCTGTTTATCACAGTAGAGCTAACAGATAAATTAGGAAACTTAAAAAGTGGGACAATATTGTTTAAAGAAAACAATTGAGTTTTCTGATAATCTTTCCCATTTTCTTTTAATACTATATGCTTTAATACTTTTAGTAATCTTTTTCAGTTATTAACTACTGAAGCTATTTGGGCTGAATATGAAGTTCATGGCTTAGAATTCAACAAGACTTGCAAAAGAAGAAACCTAATTCTGTGTGTATTATATCATGGTCTGTTATGTGGAAATGATCGTGATGGTTTATATTTGGCAAAAGAACTTGTGTGAAGAAAAAAGTGGTTCTATGAAATGCCAGAAAGGAAGTCTAATAAATTAAAAATAAGGCATACTTTATTCTCATTGGTACTGTGGGAACCTCATTAGTCTGGGACTCATTTGTTTCGGTAAAGCCAAAATTTGGATAAATATTTAATTGAGGCAAAGGAAAATTAATAGTTCTGAAGGTGATATGAGGGATAAATGGTGAAAGTGTGTTCAGAGTGTGTTTTCCCAGTTAACTATATTTTTCTCTCCAGACCAAAAATGCAGTTGTGCCACTGGCTGAGGGTACATTTTCTTAGGACATGCCACAAAGTTGTGGTTGTAGCATGGAGCTTCTTAAAGGACATATAAAATGACCTACAGCTGCACACTGACTACATGCCCTTTCTTTCTAAAAATCTCTAGATTTTTGTGACACATTTCAAGCATTAACTTCTGTCACATAAGATTTATTAACAGAGGAAATTATTAGACAGAAAGTTTTAGATCCTAATGAAGTTTTTTATTTTACAGGAACATTTTGTGATTCTGGGCAATAGACATTTTTTTAAACAAAAAACCCTGATTATCTCTGCATGTCTGTATGATCAGTTTCAAATACTGTGTAATTGTAGAAAATTTGGTAGGGCAAGACATAAAAATCTGGTTCATGTCTTATATTCTCTTTTGTTTTTCCTTTTAGGTTTACAAGTTGTCCTGAACTCCATTATAAAAGCCATGGTTCCCCTCCTCCATATTGCCCTTTTGGTATTGTTTGTAATCATAATCTATGCTATTATAGGATTGGAACTTTTTATTGGAAAAATGCACAAATCGTGTTTTCTTATTGATTCAGGTAAGTCTTAAAACTGTTGATTAAAATAAGGGTTTGATTATGTTTTCTTTTAAGTTTGTGGGATTTCAGTTTGAAATAGAACTAGGGGCCAAAGCACTAAAACTAGTGTAACCCCAGTTTACCCTGTTGTTTGTCATTTTAGGTAGAGTAGATTAAATTCAAAAGACACCCTAACATAAAACAACAAACCTCCAACCCTGTGAAAATTCAAACCAGTTAGAGACTAGAACATACTCTGTATAGGTTTTAATTTCCAAAGTGTAGCTGAAATATAAGTAGTGGAAATAATAAGAGTGACTGTCTGCAAGGGACAACTCATTTTTTTCTAATCCCTGATTGCTGAGAAGCTGGCTAGTCCTCTTCTGAGGAATGTACACTGTGCTGAGTTTCTAATTTGACAATCCTTCAAGATTGTGGCACTGTGGTAAGAAGTGCAGTTCTGAAATGAGTAAAGAGAGAAAACAGTGTTATACCATTCAAGTGAAATGATGAAACTGGGTGTTATGGGGGAGTTTGGGAATTCATCTCCATCCTCATGTTGGAGAGAGTTTACCTGGTGGCTAAGGGTGCATTTCTATCAGCTAAGTAATGAAGGAGACAATATATAGTAATTAGATTTGTTTTCCTTTGTGTTGGTGTGAAGTGGCATGAAGTGAGGTAACAGCAATGAAGAAAAAAAAATTAGCATGAGGAGATTCTTAGAAATGATGTGTTATTACATGCTTCTTTCCACTGCTTCATTACTCAAGGTTTTTAAATCATTGTTTTAATTAACCTATTTTGAGTTTGTAAAGCTCAGATGTGAGAGAGACTAAAAATTCCAACATTCCCATGCGTTGCCTTTCTCAGCATTTCTCAGCTTGAAATCTGGATTTACCTTACAACAGGGTTGATATTCTTCATGTGAAGGGTTAACTCATAAAAAAATTGAGAACTCAAGGGTTCTGAATTTTATTTTTTTTGACATTTTTTCAGATATACTAGTTGAAGAAGATCCAGCACCTTGTGCATTCTCAGGGAATGGACGTCAGTGTGTCATGAATGGCACTGAATGTAAGGGTGGATGGGTTGGACCAAATGGAGGCATAACCAACTTTGATAATTTTGCATTTGCAATGTTGACTGTGTTCCAGTGTATAACCATGGAAGGATGGACGGATGTGTTGTACTGGGTAAGTTCATCAATAGCTGAGCTTTGTTTACTTTTAAGCAAGCTTCTGTGTTCAAGTGAGAATTAAGCTGTGCTGTACAATACCCTCAACAGGACATCTTGGTGAGTTTTGCAGGAGACAAGCTCAGCTGCATACTTTTTCCAGTCACAGCATGTTACTGGACTCCTCAGGCTAAAAAGACATTTTAGAAACAAATTTATTCATTGCTTATTTGAGGGCTTTTTGCCCATTCTATTTGGATAAATGTAATACTACATTTATGTCCTTTGAACTAGCATTTTTTCGTGCGAGCCTACAGATATTAAGTATGTCTTCACTGATTAAGCTTAAGAGCTCTCTTTTTGCAGTACTTCTGAAGAATTTTTCACAATGTTAGCATAAATTAGGACAAAGCAAGCTCTCAACTGTCATTGCTTGCCATGGGGACTGCAAACCATTTGTTGACCATTCAGAAACAAGAAATTGCAGGAGCTATGACCCTGACATCGTCTCCATAGGAGCAGCAAAAGGGATTCAAAAATCTGTGTAAATCCCCACCTTTAAGTGCTACTTTGGCATAAGGTATGGTACCTCACACAGTCTTGCAACATAAACAGTTAGCTGGACACAGACTTTTACCCAGTAAAAGGTAATAAAAATCAGATATGCAAGTGGCTTTAGAATCTGTCTTAACTGATGTTTTTATAATTAAACTATAGATTCACATTATTTCTACCTGTAGACCAACAAGTTGCCCATTGTCAAACTGAAATTACTTGCTGAGGGCAAGAGAAATGACAATTGATATATTTTAGTTTTACCCCTGGATTAAACTGAAGTAGATTTAGCAAAAATGGGAAAAGGTTTTGCTTCATTTGAAAATTGTGACATTATAGGTATACCAAATTGTAATAGAAGAATGAGTCTTAGGAAGCCATTTTAGCTTGATGTGCATGATTTGCTGGGTTGCTTTTTACTTAGAAATCTGTTAATGAAACACAGACTGAATAAATTTTATACAAAACAAACAAAACCAAATCCACAAATATTAGAAACTGTGTGAACAGTGAAATAAACTATGTTGGCTTATCTTGCTAGCAGGTGTAATCTGAGTGGGTGAAATATGTGCAATATTTTGCATCATGTTATGTGGCATTCTGTTAGCAAGAATGACAGCTGAAAATGACAGCTTCCACTAGCACTCGCTGGCACAGCTCGTTATCACCTGGTTAACTGCAGTAAACTTGGTTTAAAAATTCTCCAAGCATCAATAATGATTTCTCTCTTATGCATATCTATTACAAGCTGATGCCTCGATCCTGCTACTGCTAGGCAGTCTTCAGATCGTGGCAACTCACATGGGCATCCTGCTGCTCACCAGTTTGCATCTGAATCCCATATGCCCTACTGCTTTTTAGAGGGTCTTCATCTGGCTACTTTTCTCAAATTCACTTGTAACTCACTGGGTAGCAGTGCCCATGAGAAATATGACTCCTTATTGCCAAAGGCTAGACTTTAGAGGCTAAAGGATAGTGTCCTGCACCAGCCAGTGCAACATGTGTGTTGTCAAATCCTGTAGTATGTTTGTGGCTGCATATCTGTATATCTTCTCCATTCTGTGACTGTGTTTATTCCCAGTCACAGTCCTTTCTCTGGAGCTAACTGAAGGCTCGTGCTATTAGTTTTGGATCCCAGTGCAGTCCTTGCTATTGGCCGAGTGGCAGCTTCTGTGTGCCCAAGTTTTTAATGTTCTGGCTCACATTCTAAAACTGAGAGCATAATACTCTTTGCCTCCTTTACAATTTATGCTAGCAAGCTCTCAAGAATTACAGAATTTGAGTCTGCATTTGCATATCTGGCTCTAGATTTTTCCCATGTCTTTGAAACTTCTCGATGTAATGTCTATTAATGGCAAACTCATATTTTCTAAATTGCTTATTTTTAGCTATTTCACTTGATACGTAGGAACACATAATGAGCAGTGATACTTGCCAGCAAAACCCCCAATTTTCCCCTGAGTACCAAAATTATCACATTTAATTTTTGTTTTCACCATAGTGAAGTTATCTTGAGTTACTACACTTGAATAATCTGTGCTGGCACTGCTGTAACTTGAATGAGAGATGGGCAGGGCCTCTGTAATATAAACTACTAATGGGATGGATATTGCCAGCACAGTTGATTCAATGATGGAGCAACTGTATTAGTGGCTACTGAATTTGACTAGGTCAATTTTATGGACAGATGCTGTGCTACTAACTGAGATACTAACAGCTCCTCAGTTCTCTGACACCTAGCTAGCACTGTTCAGATTGATCTGGAGACTTTTGAGATTGAAGCACTCAAGCTGAAATTGCTGAATAATGATACATTGATGTCTTACATGGTTTAGCCTATTAATACACCTACTGATATGTTAACCAGATATTCTCTCAAGGATTCGTGTTTAAAATACTCAATTCATTACTTGAAATGTCTAAGCAATCTAAAATATATCTAAAACTCACATAACATTTTGGGAAAGGGATGTCAGATTTTTTTAATATACCCTTTACTGATATGTCAACTTTTAAAACCTGTCTGTTACTACTTTTTGCTAATAACATATATTATCATCAAAGAAATACTTCACTCATAATTCCTCTGCTTTTGTAAAGAAAAGGTATACACTTAGGAATCAGTTTCTTGCTTTAGAAATTAAGCTTTATGTGCCCCAATATACTCCTTGAAGCATCTTAGAAGATCTGAAGAAGATCCATCATTTCTGTGGTACAGTCTGTTTAGGCTGCACTGTACTTTTGTGTATGTCTACGTGAACATTTCCCTAAGTGTCTACACAGCCGTTGCACTAATGTTCCTGGAAGTAACATGTCAAGACATGTTCAAGAATCTTTCAGGACAGCTTATTCAGAAGTGTGGTAAGTGTACTTGGAACCAGCAGATGTGCAACCAAAGATTTTTCCTAAATAGATGCAAATATTTTACAGATACATCTCACAAGAAAACCCCTTGGCTCATTCACAAAATGTGTTATAAGACTATAAACAAAAAGCTGCAAAATGTGTTTGCAGTATTATCATAACTGTCATGAGAGTGCTGAGGAGTCTCTAAAAAATACCTTTCAAAAAGTGTGGCCAACAGTCAAATAACCAATAATACTCTAGAACTTTGACTTGAATGATTTATTAAGCTAAAGGGAATCAACTAGTTAGGGTGATTTAAGCCATTTTAGTTCCATTCCACCTGCACAAAGGGAAGGTGTGTTACTGCATCCAAATAATACTTGCCAGCAATTAATTTCAGCTTGTTGTCTGAGAGAAGTCAAAGAATGCTTGACAGCTTTTTCCTCTTTGTAAATCAGTTGTAAATGTTCAGCAAACAGTGTTAAGAACTGTGGGGAAAAATGCTAGAAAAATCTTAGAAAATGCTTATTTCTGTCTTTTTCTGTTACATGCCTAAAGATAGATTAATGCTGTTCTGTTAGCATCACTCAGCACCACTCACAGGTCATCTAAGGGAGACTCTTCACTGAAGCAAGTCAGCTCATCCCCAAAGGCATCGATGTGCTGCATGCACAGTGCTCCCAGCCTTCGATGACTACATAGCCAGAAATTTAACACATGATATGCAGCTGAAGAAAGAGTGATAGAAATTTTGGATGACAGTATTAATATACTGCATAAATCTCACTAAAGAGCCAGGGATTGCAGGCAGATTTTTTTTCAATTCGAGTGTTAATTACTGGAATTCTGTTTCATGTTAAAATATAGGTTAACCCCCCTGCCTTTTAGGTAATTATTTGGACTAAGTAAAAAGCTTTGAATCAACCAATTTTAGTTTGCAGAGACAAGATTTAATCTCAGAAGAGAGAAGAGGGAAGGATCAAATTCAGACATGCAAACAGAGCTACAAAGCCAAGGAATATACATATTAAAAGTTAGAATTAGGATCAAAAGGAATGATCATATAAGATAATTTTTCTCCAATTAGCATCTTGACACAAAGACCCCCATCTGAGGAGGATTTAAAACTACTTCACAGGGAAATATCTTTGCCATGAAGTGAACTTGATTGACTTTGACAAGATATCTAGTATCTCAGCCTTAGCTGACTGCTGACCTGTACTGCAGCCAAAGCGTGGAACTAATTTCTTGTCACAGATCATTGCAAATACTTAAAAGAACTTATTTCTACCCAGAAATTTTAAATAAAAATGGATAGAAACTGGATTAGAAATAGGCCAGACTTCAGGTCGTGCTATGAACTCCAGTAGTTAAATAGCTAAAGTTTCTTGCAAAAACTGTGCCCCAAGAAGCAAACAGTTCTTTTAAAAACATCCTGGTTCCCAGTTTGTCCCAGGATAACAGTTCTGTAGATAAATTCAGATCTTCCTTGAGTGCTGGGGTTTTTTTCATCATCTCTCTGAATAGTATATGCTATTATGTTGGAATGTTTTTGTATCCAGCATATGGAAAATATTAAATACATCCAATTGTTATATGACATTGTATGGTACATGTATAGGAGGCATAGTAGATTTGAAAAGAAAAGGTGTTTATTACCTGTCCCGAAGTGGATACAATTACTTTGCTTATTTTAATACATTGTAGCTAAATGTTTAAAAAGCAAATGTATTGTTCAGCACATTAATTATTTAATTTCAATATTTTTGAGCCCTTTGATATAACAAACCAAATCAGTACATAGTTTTTATGAATTTCTTTTGTGAAATTAGTTTGGGTAATATGGAGAAATAGGTAGAAGCACTGACAAATTGTTAGTCCTAAATTAACATGCTGTAACCTATGAAGAAATGAAACACTTGCATTTTATTATACCTGGAATACAGATTTTGTTAAGCCTGACAGCGTCCTCCCCCAATCCAATAGCAAACCTTCTCTAGGTTACTGTTTTGTACAGGTAGTACTCTTCATTTTGTTACAGTAGTGTCCATCTGCTCTGCACATTAAACCTGGGATGGCTATCTGAAAAAGAAAAAATAATTTCTTGGCAGTCAAGTTTGACATCTAGGCTTTCCTTGGAACAATTCCTTGATTTCTGCCCACCCCCACCCCTCAGTTAAAGACAGTAAAGCTGATTAATGGAATGCCACTAACAGGAATTAGCTAAAATAGCTTTAGATGCAATATAAAGTATCTGACTGAGAAAGAAAGACAGACCTGCATCTAAACTAATTTCCAAACAGTCTTAGAAAAAAAAATGTTGGTCATCTTTTGAAGATTAAATGCTTTATGTGAATACTAAAATTTTATACTTGCATTTGCTAACTGTGGTTAAAAACAACTGAAGGAAAAAATTGAAATCTCTTCAGATAGATCAAAGCAAATTAATTAAACTGAAGCCAGTGTCTGACAGGCTGAGATTTGACTTGAGAGGATCACTTATATGTATCCTATATATGCAGATGTATAGCACAGTTTGCATACAGAAGACAGAGGCCAAATTTAAGAGGTGATTAAGCAACTTTGAGTGTCTCTAGGTACTATGACATTTTTTCACTTCTTCAAGGGATCTCTTTCTCTTTAGACCTACCTTGATGGTCAAGACATGGAATTCTGGTTTTCGAGTTGTTGAGGCTGAAATGCTTAAAGCAGTGATCTTGATGCACATCCCACCAGTGCATCTCTGCTCAGTTCTGTGTTGGCAGCACAACAAAGTTAAGTCTGGCCAACCAGGAGAATGTCAGTGAAATCTGTG
Organism: Acanthisitta chloris; assembly: GCF_000695815.1. NCBI lineage: Eukaryota > Metazoa > Chordata > Aves > Passeriformes > Acanthisittidae > Acanthisitta > Acanthisitta chloris. The sequence continues at coordinate 35,956 of NW_008674189.1, forward strand.
CTTTAACTCCAGAACCCAGATAAGATTAAATATAAAATTACATGCTTTTTACGAACCAACCTGGAGACTGCTGTGCTTCAAACACAGCCTGTTTTAAGTCAGCTTTAACTTGACTCCACTTCAGCCAAGAATATCTCAGGACACAACCTTTGAAGCCAGGCAGCTTTGAAAAGCTGTCTGATGTGCTCTACAGTGAGTAGAATAAATAGCCTGATCTGAGGTTTTGTGAACCTCCATTGTATGCTTCAAAGAACGCAGGGTTAGTCTCACTTCACAGAATACTGATTTCTGAAGGATTTTTACACCTGTCAAGAGATTGAGTTTGTCAGTCTTAATTTTTAAGATGATTAGGTAGATTAAGGGTAGCAATAAGTAAATCCACCAGTTATGTGTCCGTTGGAACGTTATGAAAAGGGGAAGGTAAAACTGAAACCTAAGAAAGCTAAGAAACTTAACAGATTTAAGATATTTTAAAACTTTGTGGAAAATTATTCAAATCAAAATAGGTTCATGCCTCAGTGCATTGTATCTGTAATGGTACAAATGCAGGATTAGAGGTGTTACTGCATTGCTTTATCATTACACTCACTTAGGGCTTATGTTGGTCCCTACAAAGAGCCTGCAACAATTTTCAGTAAAAGAATATCAGGTGTACAGAAAAGTAAGACCTTGATTTGCATGCAGCTGCATATGAGAATTTCACAATTACCACAGGTAAGGATAAATAAGATTTTAATAATTTCTGATTGGTATTTTAGTTTGGAGTGTGCCATCTGCTGCTGTGCAATACTAAGGGTAATAATGTCTCCTGTGAATCTGACTTTCTCCCTGTTTCAGAGTCTTGGTCACTGATCATTTATGCTGCATTCTAATGATGGTTGACTCCAACTACAGCACAGCTAACAAGATAATTCACTCCAAATTCCAGACGAGGCAGTTTCAGACTGTACCAAGTTTATCCTGTCAGCTCAAGATAATTCTTCACACTGCAGACGTATCTTCAGAAACATATATATGTAAATATAAAGAGCCAAATAGACAATGAAAACTGATTATTGTCCAACAATTTAAGTTGCATAGAGTCACCAGGTCTGGCAGCATCAACAAGTGGGTCCTTTTACAAGGACTTCTGAACTGTTAGTTACTGCCTCACTCATGAAAAGATAGGAAGAGCTTCAGGGTTCAATTCAAAATTCTTTTCTAAGCTGTTGAAAAATAGATGTCTAATTTATCATCTATATGAAATGAGTGAAAATGCCAGAGTGTAGCCAGAAGTGGCATCTCTGGAGAATAAGCATTTTTAAACGCCGCTCTGAGTAGTACACATCTACCCTTATGAGGAAACAGAATTAAGGGATATGAAAAATACTTTGTCATTCATATTATCTGTCATTTCATCTGTCCTCTGGTTCATGTAATGGAAAAACCATTTACAACTGAAATTCACAAAGTATGACTAGCTCTGTAAACAGGCACAAAGGAGGGCAGGAAGGATGGTACTTGGCGGTGTCCTGACAATAGGTGTTAGGAAGGCTAAAAGCCTAATGGACTCAAAAAGAGATGGGACAGGTCCACTGAGAGCCATTAAATATGGCACCTCCTATGCTATAGTACATCCCTGAGCCACAGAGGAGGATGGGAGTGTTTTGCAAGACGTTTTGCTGAGGATTCGAGATGTGATATCTTGAATTCCTGGTGTTACTTTAGCACAACTCAAGGGCTTTTATTTCTTATGTTTCTTAGTTGTAACTTCCAATCCATCTGGAATTTGTGTCTATGTAACTCCTTATTTGCACTTTGGGTGAGAAGTCAGCATTAATCCTTTTAAATGAATATACCTTGTTTCTGAGGATGGAGATTTTCCTGTTTTCTTAAATTAACCAAACTCTGTCTCATTTTTTAATCAGAAGGCAAATCGACTCCTTTAATCTTTCTTTAATTGGAAATTATGGAAAATGCCATTTGACATGCATGAAATGAGCAGCAAAGTTTTCCAAAAGAAAAGGACTTCCTTTTATACTTTGATCTCTAGTATTAATGCAATCTAAAATACTACTTCATGAATAGAAATTGCACTGCATTATTTGAATGGCGTTTAATTGTATCTAGAATTAAGTCATAAAATTTGTGAGTAATGCAGTTTCAGGCCGTTGTTTTTAGGAATTCAAGCTTAGATTAGTGCCAAGGTGATATTAAATTCAGGTGCTCCTGAATAAGGAATGCTTTTGAAAGAGTTCAGCATCTGCCCAAATTTCTTCTAGTACTGGTTAGCTGCATTTTCCAATTTTTACTGCACAAGGCATTAGTCCGACATAGATTAGCCTAAGACATTGGGCTTAAAATCAAACTGAAAACAAGGAGGAATTTTTTTTATATGTTGTGCACTATAAAGTGAATGAAGGAAATGCAAGTCAGAGTGCTTATGCCAATAGAGGCTTTATGACAGAGCATGGAAATTTCAAATTTGCTCCTGGGTTGCTAAGTCAGTGCAAGGCCTGGCTGCCTGAACATGTTTTCTTTGTGAGTAAAACCAGTGCATGCAGTTGGATTGCAGTGATTCCCAGAGCTGTTTTCTCCAAGTAAAATTGTAAATATTAATCTTTCAGCTTTTTCAAAAAGATACATAGCAGGAAAATGTTGGCATCAACACCAGATGAATTTATGCCTTCACTCTGAACTCTGGTGACTTGCAGACAACTGTTTGCTAATGGTATACTTCAGTTAGATGCAAAATGCATTCATATGTATTTGAAATTTAATCAAAACGTTTGCTCTTATCAGTTATTGCTGGAAAAACACTTTGCCTGTATGATATGAGTCATGTCTATGAGACAAACTCGATTCTAAAGTAATAAAATGATTATGAATATACATTTTAAACAAACATTGAGGAAATTTTATTCCTAAACCATAAGGCCAGATGACTACGCTTGAAAGAAGATGCAAATGGCAACATGCACTGGGACAAAGCAGCAATTCAGCCTGGGCAATGAGGTGTTTTACTCATTAGCTTGGCTTCTTTATTGCTAAGGCTTCTCAAATGTAGGGAAGTTGCTCTGAGGGAATGGGCATAGATAATGATAAAAAATGAAACATTGCCATTGATCTCCTTTCCATAGCCCCCTGACATGCTAAAGATTGCTAAAAACATTGCCCAGAAGACTTAAGTAGGTCAGTATAAATGGCACCATTATAAAGACTGTATTTTCCATATGAATATGCTGTGGCAGAATTGGAACCTTGGGGTATTTTGAAATTGAAGGTAATGATCCCAGCCTTTCTGAATGACTGTAACCCTTCTCCATAGTACAGTTCTATTGAAACTAAGAGGAAAAAAAATCCAAATTAAATATATATTTTGAAGTTTTCTTATTTTTTCTAGCAAGTCTAAGTAGTTATAAGTTACTATTCAGTACCTCAGTTCAATTATGAAAACAATTTAGAAGATGATACATAAATTATTTTAAAAGGTGCACGAAGGTGTGTAAAATAAACTTCTTTGTTACATAGGAAGTTTGTTTGCTTTAGTTAATATAAACTGGCATTATTACAGATCACCAATGAGGAAAAGTACCTTTGGGCCTCAACCTGCAGAGACTTGATGCATGTGCTTATATCTAACCATCCATAGGGCCACCTTGCAGAAACTGGGATTATGATACATTATTAAAAGACCAATAAAAAATGAAATAAGTAATTTTGAAAAAGTTTATTCCCATGTTTAATAAGTCTATTCCAACAGAGATGTTAAGGACAGGAGCCAAACTTGACTAGCAAGAGAGCTCAAAGCCTAATCACAAATTTCAGATATATGAAACACAACAGCATTCACAGAAGAGAAAACAGATTTGCAAAAAGATCGTTCTACAATACCATATCTTGTTTTTCTGTGCTGAATTTTCATGGCTAAAAAAACATCTTAAGCAAAATCTAATACAAACTTGTCAATATAGACAAAAAACCCAGAATAATTCCTTTCCAAGAAGAGATATTTCCAAGGAGTTCCATGTGAGAATTATTTTTGTAACTTATCAAAATGTCTTTTTGCACCTCAATGCTACATACAAATTTCTCTGCTATTAAAATATCATTTTTTCTGTTTCTAAAATTTGTTTTCTGTTTTTCATTTTCCTAAAATCATGTTCATGTTTTTACAGAAATTTATTCTCTTTTGTTTCTTTCTGAATTAATTTAAAATCTCTTTGCTGCATCCGACTGTGGTATTTCAGGAAAAAACGATTGGAATTCAGTGTTGCAGAAAAAGTAGTGCTGCTTGTACTGTTGAGATATATATTGCTGTTTATTTTCTCAAATGATCATTCATGTAGATGAGATATTTATGAACTAAAAATCCTAATATTTCAATATACTTTGTGATCATCATTTTAATTTGAGACCTGAAATTTAGTTCGTTTTAAGTGTCAAAGAACAGAACTGTTGCAGTTCTCCATTTATGTTTGATAATACTTCTGATCTGAATGCTATGTTCACTCAGCATTCTATTTTAGGGCATGTATTAGAAAAGCAAAGTGAATGTGGTCAGTGCCTTCTTCCTCATGTTGTTCTTCTTTGATTACTGAAGGAATGCATAGAATGTTATCTAACCTGAATGATCAAATTCTCCGTTTCTCTGACTCTTCATTGCTGTTAATATAGTGATCTACCTATAAGATAATCTTATTTCTTGCAGATGAATGATGCTATGGGATTTGAATTGCCATGGGTGTATTTTGTCAGTCTCGTCATCTTTGGGTCATTTTTCGTACTAAATCTTGTTCTTGGTGTATTGAGCGGGTAAGCATACACCTTTTTCATCATGAAGGCAGAGTCCTGAATTCAGTTGCCATGAACACACAGGTTATGTTATCCAGGTGAGACTTCAGTTGTGATGACATCAACCTCTGGTGCTGCCTCCTCTAATTAGAACAGGAAAAGTTTTCTGTATTTATCATAAATAACATACAAACAGCAAAATCAGAATTTAGACCTATCAGTATAGGTCTTCATGTTCAGCCTTGTGGCAATGTAGAAAAAGGACTAATAATTCTCATGCACTTACTTAAATATTATTTCAGTTAATCTTCTAAGGCATCACACCTACAGCAAAATTTGGGTAAGTAAAGTCAAACAAATTTTCATTTGTTTTTTTAAGAACTGAGTAGGACATAAACTTTGTGTTGAACCTACGTGATCTGGCAGCTGCAAAAAGGACTCTGCTGTTTAATCAATGACTGAATCATAACTTATTTCCTTACGTTTTACAGGTAAATGATGCAATAGGATGTGAATGGCCATGGATCTATTTTGTTAGTCTTATCATCCTTGGCTCATTTTTCGTACTTAACCTGGTTCTTGGTGTACTTAGTGGGTAAGCAGTTGAGTTAACATTGTGTATGCTACTGCTACTTGTAAGATGGCCTCTGCATTTACTCAGCTTCTCAGCAATGGCTTTTCTGCATGCACTTGAGATTCTTATGTTATCCTACCAGTGTTTGCTTTTTGGGCTGAACTGTGTGATTCTAGTGCCTGTATCTGTCTTGACATCACATTCACCATGCTTGCCAAAAATATTCATTAAATAAGGCACTCATTTCCTTATTCTGTAATGTTCCTGCAGGGAAGACCGTTTGGCACACAGGGATGGGTGGTGTACCTGTACAGATATTCTCCCCTGTATGCAATTGTTGTTTTCTGAAAGACCATCTTTTGCTTTTGTTCAAACATTCATTAAGCAATTGAAATGTTATTTATGTTCACCAGTCATATTTGACACAAATATACTGCAAAACATTTTTAATATATGCTTCAAGATCTGTCTTACAGGAAGATTGTGGCTGCAGTGCCCCAACACAAAGTGTTTGGTGCTTCTTGCACTGTAGAGCTGTGTACTGCTTTGACATCCTGTGACAGGAAGCTGATATATTTATCAATAATCAAGTACCAATTTAATGCAGATGTCAGTGGGAGGTAGTCACAGCTGTTTGTTGGTTTGTGCACTCCAGGCTCCAGCCAAGAACTAAAGGGATGTCAGCTCTAACTGTATAATGTTCTTTAAAACTGTAGTTCATGGCAGGAGTTTGCCAGGTTTTCTTCTTACAGAGCCCCTTTACTTGAGGTTACAACTCCATTTCCTTTGCCATTTACTGGTTTCTAGCACATTAAGCTTGGGAAACTCCAGTTTATGGTAAAGATATTTTCTGAGAAATATATAAAAGTTCCTGCTAGTATTTGAATACTAAAAAGAAAATTATAGTTGTATGCATTAGCTTTTAATTATACAGCAAATAATATTGTTCTGGCAATCTCAGGCAGGCTGTGCCATCTTTGTTAGCCTACAAAAAATGTCTTTTGCATGGAAAGCCGCCTGAAGCTGCAGCTGATGGTGTCAACAGGCTGCTCTGTGTGCAGCCCTGTTTGCGGCTTTGCCGCATTTTATGCTAGATTTGAAGGAAATTGTAATGCATTATCATACTTCTGGATATCAGACAAGCAAAATTTCCAGTTGCTGATGCTAAAAACTGAGCATTTTTATCTGATGAGTTGCATTACAATGTGCTTTTTAAAATCTAAAGTCATTTATCTGTGATAGATTCCTGTTGCACACAGGAAACTAGGGAAAGCATAGTTTAACCTGACTGTCAGAATCGTTTTACAAAGCAGATGCTTAAAAGCAAAAAGCTAGTACTAAAACCACATTGCTGATTTTTAGATTTAATCTTTTCTTTTCTGGACCTATCCTGTAAAGTCTGATTTATACTGTCATATCAGCTTTATCCGAGGACAAATGTTGAAATTGTTGCAGAACTAAGGGTCTAGCTTTCAGCCACACTGAACAAACAAAGTAAGAGAAGGACAGATAAATGAGGGTAGTTACAGTGTAATTTATTTCTTCTTCTGATGCTGTTAACTAATATTGCTCTGTGACTAGACTTTCCACTGAAGTCATTAGAGGATTAGGCTCTCACAGTTCCTTCCCTGGCCCTTAAGAAGGTTGTAAGCACCAATTAATTTTCTTCCTGTCATGTGAAGGTGCCTGCTAACAGATAATAAATATTCCTATTTTTCCTTCCATGACTCAAATTGTTATTGGTTTCAAATTTTTCTCTTTTTAAAAATGAATGTGAGGGAAAGTAACTCCGGAATTGACATTTTATTGCACATGTGAAATTTTTTTTTACTGAAGCAGTGGAAATTTAGACACCCTCATGACTTGGCTTTACTTCTGGCTTAATACATTTAATGTGCTATATAAGGTTTACACGGTTATGATACTTATGGCATTTGTTGGAATATGGAGTTGTTCTTTAGCTGCTGTTCCAAAACAGGGGAAGAGGTGTCCCCTTGTCCTCGGGTTCCTTTCTGCAGACAAGAATTCATCACTGATTTCTAGGTGTTGCATGATCCATAGAGCTCTAGTGCTCTTCAGAACCTTTGCTGGCTTGCCTTCAATTTCCAGTGAACAGAAATGGCAATGTCAAAAGTGATGTGAACTCTCCTTAAATTCATCAAGTCATTAACTGCTAAATTAATTTTTCTGCCATATTGTCACCTAACTGCACTGTCACTTGTGTGCTCAGGATGCCTGATGAATTGTATTAATTCATGTTTGCCCTAAATACATCAAAGAGTCTTCCTAACACTCAGGTTTTTTTTGTTTTCGATCTGAAGAAAATTACACTAGTGAACTGAGACATGTGATATATAAATATCACCAAGAATTCACATTGGAAGTGGAAGGAGAAAGGAAAAGGGACTATTCCTAAATGAGACCTGTCATACCAAACTCTTGTTTGGTACATAAATGAAGAAAATGTCCTGGTGTACTTGTTTGAAACTCTAATATACAAGGGCCAGTGTGGAATACTGTCACTTTGATTTCTTTTGATTGCTATATGAAATTTATGTATAAATAATAAATACTTTCACATACTTTCTATTTAGACCTACTAGTCTAAATTTTATGGGTAAGATTGATGTCCTAGTAAAACGCAATGGATATGTTTGTATTCCATAGTAGAAAGGTAATATTTTTCATTCTGAGCCAACCACTGGAGATTTAACACATGCTTTTTTATTTATATAAGAGTTAGCTTTTACATTTCATGCTCCTCAAACTGTGGCATGAAACTTGGTTTATGATAAATCTACAAGTAAAGTTAAATTTTACTAAACCGATCAAATGTCAAGAATGCAAAAATTATGCCAACTTACTTGAAAAGCATGGCTTTGCATACAGATTTTGAAAGTGGAATCTGAATGCCTAATACCTTTTCCGTATGAAAGTGCTGCTTTCTGCAATATCAGTTTATGCTGTGTACATTTAAATCTGTCTGCTGTTCTGATCTGTTTGTGGTTTTAAAATATTCAGTTATTCTCTTTGCACTCCTTTGTTGCTCTGTGACTATCTGCCCCTTTGTATTTCTGTAATGCCTCTTGTGCACTGCATGTTTGATGTAGATACTGTGTAAATGGATGAGAATGATGATTTGGCAGATCTTATGTTTTACATCTAGCCGTTTCTGAAGGTAAGTAATTTCCTGGTGATCCATGTCAGTCTTGCCTGCTGAAGGTGATGCTCTTAAAAATAGAGTTCATATTTGTAATAGGAGCTGTGTAAATTAGTAGAGACAATGTGTGTGTGGAATCTGCATGTGGTAAATATTGTAATTTCTGCATGGAATCTGACTATGGAGGTTTTTCCTAAATATTCTCTTGAATAACAAGGATGGAGAGAATTCATAGGCTTGAATTAATTCAGCTTTTTCAAAATGCTGTAGTTTTTACTCTGTATTAGGCACTAGAAGTATTCACATTAGTCTAAAAGTGAATTCTCAATTGAAAAGCAATTTCAGTTTGCAGGACTTGACAGGAAAAGTCATTCTAGAAAAAAGTTCAGGTCAGGCTTTAGAAATAGCTCCAGGTCTAGTTCAGGCTGTAGTTCCATGTCAGAAATTAGAGCCAGATTTAGATAATACACCAGAAACTGGTTTTAGCTCCAGTAGTGACCTGTAAAAATTGGCCTAGAGCCAAATCTAGTGATGCTCTCAAAAAGATAGGCTCTAGATTTAGCTCTAGAAAGGCACTGAGAGATGAGCAGTTCTAGTAAAGGTCTCTGTAAGGAGCTTTGGAAAGCACTATGGGAAAGGATTCCAGAACACACTCTAAATCAGTCTCCAAGAAATATCTGGGCAGTTAAACCTAGGTCCAGCTCTGGAAAAGACCTCAAGAGATGGACATAGTTCCACTTTGGGAAAGGGCACTGAAATTGGCATAAGATCTATATTTTGAAAGTGCTCTAGAAATGGCTCTAGACCCAACTGTGAGTGTGGCTCTGGGGAAGGACTGTAGTGATGGCTCTTGGTCCAGCTTCAGCAGAGGGCTCTGAAGAAGGCTGTAGCTCTGGCCTGAGAGCAGAGTTGATAAACAATTCATCCCTAAGCTGATTAGAAAAATTGACTCTAGATCCAGCTCCAGAAATGCATCTGAAAATGTGTTTGGAAGTGTGGTTCAAAACCTGTGCCTGTTGAAAATTTCTTTCAGCACAGTGAATTTCTTAGGAATCTATCTGGACACCTGGAACTGACAACTGATCTTTAACAATTCTTTCAATATTTTGAAATACAGAGCAGAATGCTTGCTGCTCTGGAAAGTTGCAGTGGATGTATTTTCATTATCTTGGGCTGGTGTGCATTTTGCTGATTCACATTATAGATTAAAAGCTGTATGTGCTCTGAATAATTTTTTAGCTCCTAGAAATTGCAGGGTGATCATGATATAGTCACACTCTATTTCAATTGCTTTGTCTCTTGTGTCAGTATCATGGAGTAGGGTCAGTCTACCTGTAAGAGACACCAGAGCACCATTTCTTCCTTTGTACATATTCCTCTGGTTCTGATGTAAGGACTAGGCATTGCATCTTTGAGGCAATTTCAGACTTGATGAAGTGGCACTTAAATAGTGGCTGAGGGGCTGCCCAGCAATTCTAGCTCTGTGAAGGTTGGTGGACTGCTTCAGAAGTCTGCTTCTGCTTGTAGCTTTGGTTACAGGCAACGTGTGTAACAGGCAGAAACTGGACCTGTATTCTCTGAAGGCATGAAATACTGGGCATAGAAACTGGGAGCTGAGGACAGGGCCTCTTCCAAATATTCCAAGCTTAAATACCAGAGTTTGTCATGGCTATTGGTGCAAGAGACAGTGAGCTGAAATTGAAAGTTAAGTTAGAGGTTATAAGGTTATTAGAAAGTTAACAAAGATATACCTTAACAAACAAAGGGAGTTGAGAGATACTCATCCATGCCAAAAGTACCTTTAAAAGTCTATAAAATGTTAAAATAAATATTCCAGTAATTCAACATGCATTAAACTGTTTTGCTATGAACAGGGGAAATAATAAATTATAAAACTTCATAACTTATTTATCAAGAGGCATGGCTTTTAATGATGCATGATAATCTATTCCTGAAGATAGTCCTTATCATTAGGGGATGGTTTCTGCTGATGGCATTTTCTGCTCAAGGCATTAGTATTTCTTTGGGTAGCCATGGGAACAAATAAGACCTTTCAAGCACACTTTAATAAATCTTTAAGTTGAATTTATTGTCTTGAAAAAGGACACCAAAACATGAGCTTTGCCATGCCCTTATATCCTCCTACATGTAGTCTTACAGGTTACTTAAGAGAATGTTAATTTTTTCAGTTTCTTTTCCCCAGTAATATTTGCAGCAAATGTACATAATGATTCTAAAAGCTGAGGGTACATACTCATCCATGCTAATCTCACAGCAATATCTGTCAATTAATGTCATGTAAAATATGTTGGCACAGATAAGCTTATACACCTAAGAATTGTTTTCTACAGTATATATGGAAAAAATCATAACAAAAGACATTTGAATAATGGTGCACCAAATAGAAAATGGCAGTGAACTGTCATCCATAGCCTTTCAGCAAAAGGGAAATGAACTGGTTTTGACAGTGTTTTTTCACAGCAGTGGAAAGGCCTAGTGGAAAAAATAAAAATTGTTGCTGAAAATTTAGCTCCTTCCCATAGATAAACAGAATGTGCATTCAAAACAAGGAGAGGAACTTCAGCTATAGATCTCAGCAAGTTATGAGCTGAAGCAGACTCTTCTGACTGGTGTAATTCAACAACAAACTAGGAAATATTATGCTTGATTGATCAATTGAATATACTGCCAATATGTAAGCAGCAAATACTTTCAGCTGCATACAGCAGTAATTAACTGACTGCTTTAGACAGAATCCACTAATGTGAGGGGGAGTAGTTCCATATTCTTGAGTAAGAACTTGGAGGGAACCAATTTTATTTCAGTCCTATCCCACCAAGGCTTCTTAGGGATTAGTCCTGCGAGATACTTGCTGATGAGTTCCTGGCAGGTACAAACCACATCAGTTTCAGCAACTGTGCTGATAGGGCACATCCCAGGCTGAGGTGATGGTAGAGTATGGTCCTGTGCTCTGTACTGCTCCTTCTTCTTCTAGTAACTTCAGTGTGTCTTGAGCCTTGGCTCATAACAGAAGGAACACATCTGAATATGCAGATCTAGTAACAGTCTGCAACATTAGGTCTGTTTTGTAGCTCTGTGAAATGGTTCCCTATCTTGCTGTTCCCACAGATGATTGTGTAGTATTCATGGGCACAGTAAGGCTATACAGACAGACCCTCTGCTACACGGAGGTGGTGCTGGAGCTGCTCAATGTGCATTTTGTTAATTGCTAATGAATTACATAGAAATAATTGTGTGTAGCTAATACCAGTTTGCACTTTCCCCATCAATGCTCCTTGCTCAGGGAAAATTCCTGCCAGGATTTTTTGTGCTGCAGAAATAATTCTAGTGTTCAGCCTATGAGGTTTTTTTTTTTTTTTTCTAAAAGGAGTAACAATGATGGATACCAATCTGCTGTCATTAAAGATGTGATGTTACTTAACCTTTTTTGTGTCTCCCCACATCTGTTGCACTTTACACCCAGCTGTGAGCTGTTGTCCATGCTTAGCTGTACAGTTTAAGCAGTTTTAGTCCTCTGATTTGCTGCTGCTAATTTGTTGGTTGGTATGGTTACCACTGTGTGAAACCTCTCCTGCAAATCTGGTGGCCAACACTGTACTCCTGTGAGTACATTTTTGTTATTATGTGACTGTTCACTGTGAATAAATGAGAGTCTGGGATGCCTGGGTGACAGCTCTACATATAGCATTAACATAACACTTTCCACATACCAGACCCTCTGTGCAGGGAGTTCCATACTGCAGGATATTAATTCTCTCTGTCACTGCATTTACAGTGACACAAAAGGGCAGTAATGTGGCTAACAAAGAATTTGTGTCCTGGTTTATGCTTAAACATTGAAAGCAGCTGTTTGTTTCCCATCATCAATACCTGGTGATGCACAGGAGGTACAGCAACACTCATAGTGCTGCACAGGCCCCTTACAAAATGTGTCTGGCCTTTAGCATGGGGAGACTTTCAGCTGAGAGGAGACAGGTATAGGTGTCTCCTTAGTTTATGTCTGTGAATTACAGAGAGAAGGGAGAGCATACCAAATAATCATGTTTAAATAAATTGTTGTCCTAGGATTTTTGGTTAATATGACCCTGCCTGAAATTTAAGGTGTGAGAACCAGAGAGCTGTAATTGTGTCCCAGTAGATTCTCCTTACTGCCACTTCCACCCTGCTGCATCGAGCCATTTCCAACTGATGCATACCAGCAGAAGTTGTTACACTCTGTTGAAGAAAGAAAAATTTGGCATGAGTGCCCCAGACTATTGAAGCATGAACTCAAGCCCTGCATTTTATATGCTTCTGCCTCAACAACCATTGATGGTGATGGTATTGTGCATAAACAGAGAAATGAGATCATCTTTCTGCAAGGAGACAAGAAATTTTTGGGCAATAGAAATAAAACCTGCATTTTATATAGTAGGTTGGTTATCACTAAAAGTAAATGAGATTATATAAATGAATCTCCATAAAACACTCTTATTTTGCAAATGATGTCTCTATTTTGCTGCAGATGCAGCCCTTCCTGCCCAGTATAAACTTTCAAATGTCAGATCCAGGTCATTTTATCAAACCAGAGCAAAATACGTATTTTGAAGTTAGCTCTTAGCACAGGCATTCGTGAAACCAAATATTTACAGAGCTTAAGTCCACTTACTGCAATTAATGTGCAATTTCCTGAGCCTGTCAACTTCATAGGCTGCTGGCCTGATTGCTGGGTTGATGACAGTCGGGGAGGCCAGTTCAGGCCATCAGTCTAACCATGTCAGTACTTTTGCTGCCTACATAGCCAAAAGGGTTTTCATTCTGCCTTGGACCCAGCCTATATACTCCACAGCCATGAAATGCTGCAGAGCAGCTGTCTTATTCCTCCTTCCAGGAGATCAGCCAATATCTTTATCTAAATATTCAAATACCTTTTTGTCTAAATATGTTTGTCAGAAGCTTTAAAGAGCCTACATCTCTCCCTCTTCTCACCCCCATCATCTTTTTCAAATAACTTATTTCTTGGGGAAAAATGCCACTTTTATTTTGCTAACAGAAAACTCACTACTTTCCAATTCCATTTAATCCCACCTTCTTATTCATGATAGTTCACTGAAAGGAGTATGTACATATGTGTGTTTGAGGGATGTCACTTCATTGTGGCTGTGACAAAAAAAAAAAAAGATAGAGTGAGTGTCTTCCTTCCCCTATAGAAAATGCAGTTTTTTCAGGTGTTATACTTCCTTACAAACAGTAAGGTTTAAAAACTAAATTTTTTAATATCATGGAAACAACCACCTTGCATCTCCCCCTACTGATAAATTGTAGTGGCATTTAACAAGGCAATGTCTGATTTTTGTGCTGTATTAAAAGGAAAGGTCATAGTTAGCTGTGTATATAAAAAACTGTGTTTAAGTCTCTGCATGCAGCCATTTTTATGTAAAGTTAGAGCTAAAAGGTGCTTCAGCCATGGGTGAAGTGCTGTTCAAAGTTATCAGCCTTGCCAACTGATTAATTTAAAAATAATTTCACTTCAACTCCATGTAATAACAGCAGCTTTCATTTTCCTTTACACACACACATCACATGTCCTTCACCTTAATGAAAAACACCTGAAGGACTTAACTGAAAAGACATGAACACTTAGTAAAAGCTAGCAAGGCTTGTTACTCCTGATTTCATACTATGCCATGAGAGCTCTTTTCAGACACTGCCTGTGGAAGGAGTGCTGTGAGTTTGTTGCCTCAATCAGGTGTAAAGAGCAGTCTCTAATGCTCGCACTGGGGGAAGCCTGAACCTACCATTCCATAAACCAAACAGTTTCTTATAGGCTTGTGGAATTATTATTTATTTTTTTAAAGCAGTTGTCCTTCAGAGAGAACTTTAGAGCTCGCTCTCTCTTTCACAAGCAGCTTCTTGATGAGATGGCCTTTTGAAGGACCTCGTCCTTGGATGCTAGGTGAAGGGTAGTGAATGCAGAGCAAGCACAGGCATTCTCCAGCTTCATTACAATGCCATCAGATGGAACAGGATGATCTCCATGTGCCAAACTGAAACGTTATTGAATTAAGTCCTCAGCTGTCAAAGGTGTAGTGCCTGCCTCTTGGCTTTTGCAACAGAAAACTGTGTTGCTTCTACAGCATAACAGCTTTTTAAAAAAGCAAAATCTGTATGATTTCATGTAAAGGGTTAAACTCTTAAATTTGCTGATGTCTTCTAAACAGTAAATTTCTGCTCTGACATGTTAGAAGACTAAAGAAAATAATAAAAATAAATTAAAATCCCCCTGGGGAGATTGTCTTTGCTATTCCAAATAAATAATGTATGCCACCAAACTGAAATACTATATTGAAAAATTGAGACTTTCTGTTGGTTTGCTATATTTTCTTAGGGAAATATCATGTGGATCATTGTTTCACCTTCTTAAAATATTTTGCAGTCTTACGCTAATTTTCTAATATTTTCCACTTGAAAAAAGACACTATTGAGTGCTTTAATACATTTCCCCTTAAGAGTGTATTTATTAGGGAATATTTTCAAGTGAAATTTCCCACTAATAAAAGGAGTTGGAAATTCTTAGTAAATGAAATTGTTGTAGCCATTTAAGTTCAATTGTAGCCCTGTCATAAGATTAACATGAATGTGTGCTGATAGCGCAGGGGGAAGGGCTTCAAACTGAAGTTTGGGCAGGTTTAGATGAGATGGTAGGAAGCAATTCTCCCCTGTGAGGGTGCTGAGGCACTGGCACAGGTTGCCCAGAGAAGCTGTAGCTGCATACTCCCTGGAAGTGTTCAAGGCCAAGTTGGAAGGAGCTCTGAGCACCCTGGTCTTGTGGAAGGTGTCCCTGCCCGTGGCAGGGGGGTTGGAAGTAGATGATCCTTCCAACCCAAACTATTCTGTGATTAGCATATTAGTCAGAACAAGCCTGAGTTTCAATACTGAATTGAGGTGTAGTTACAATACAGTTCAAAAGACACTTGCCTAGCCCTAATTCTGTGTATTGATACTTGGAAAAATTGGAATGCATTTGATCCTTCTACTGAAGGGAGTTATGCATTTGGAGTCATTGATCACATCAAATATTGTAATAATATTGGCATATAGGATACTGTGGTGGAAGAATATACTTGATAATTGTCTTGAGCCACATGTCATTTAGGGAATCATGAATTTATAGGATAATTCAGGTTGGAAGACTCCTCAGTAGGCCACTTTATCCAATCTCCTTCTCAAAGAGCATGACTTCATTATTTTAATTATCATTCCATGATAATTCATGGTTTGATTCAAATTACAAACTAAACTAGACAGACAGTCCAAGACATTGTCTTGAGATTGGGGCAATGAGATAGAGGATTGAGTTTATATAAAAGGTTGCATTTCTCACCTGTGAGAACAGGACATCTAAGTTCTGTTACAGGGGAAAAAAAAGGGGCGAAACATCAAGATCTCAGACAGCACAGGTCTGTGCATGGTGTAGTTAAGAGAGAGCCTAATAGTAAAATTCTAAAATGTGCAATGTTTGGACATTGCCAGTGAACTGTGACTGGAAGAGGAAGGATATTAGAACTGGTTGCCAGAATTTCTTTTTTGCTGAAACTAATCCTCAGCTCTCCAAAATGACTTTGCTACTACAAGTCAGTTTCTATTCATAGTCATTTGATAGAAGTGATTTTAAAATCTGTATAGAAGAACACTTAACTGAATGGGGAAGAGAGGGGGACCAGACTCTTCCCTTATGGGAAGTGTCAAGAATACTGTGTAATTTTCAGTTAAATCATAAAAGCTCTCAGAGTTGTGATGTAACGTGGTAGGGATTTGCCATGACTTCTTTGCACCACTACCTTGTTTTCAAAGCAGCTCTTGAGTCAGTGTATTTATTAAGTTCATTTTCTATGTCACTGTGTTACTCTGCTATGTCAGGACCTAGATCAAAATGCCTGGGAGTTTGTCAATCAGTGTTTTTTTCTGCTTTATCTAAATTTGATAGAGAATTTTCCAAAGAAAGAGAAAAAGCCAAGGCCCGAGGGGACTTTCAGAAGCTACGTGAAAAACAGCAGCTTGAAGAAGATCTGAAGGGCTATTTAGATTGGATTACACAGGCAGAAGACATTGACCCTGAGAACGAGGAAGAGGCTGATGAAGAAGGCAAGAGGAACAGTACGTATTCTTTACTCTCTACTACTTCTGTGGGGACAGTTTGACCGTTTCTGAGGGCATATGCTGGGGTGAATGCAGCGTGTCCAGCGGCACTTTCTCATTTCCAGTTTGCAAAAATGTTGGTTAGCAGAGCAATTCTGTCCATTAATATAGTGATGCTGTGTCCTGGAAGATAGTTTGGAATCTTGCAACAAAATTCTGCTCTGAGATATCCATGTATAAATCACTGTCTGCATTCAGTCACTACTGAGACTGATAAATGTGTGTTCTGTTAAAAGTTAGGGCATGAAAGTTGTGTCACCAATCCTTAGTCAAGAAGAGTATGTGTTTGCCTGTAGGTGCATGCAATACACAGTCAATAAATAACTTTGTGCTAACAGTAAGGATTTTTTGGAGTGTTGAAGTGTGGAAATGGCATCCTGGATCTTTCTAATGATCAAGAAAGCTATATAAAATCTTATTTACTAGGTGTTTTAACTGAGTGTGAAATAAATGGAGTCTTGTGGGATTTGTCTTTTGACTCTAAGAAATGCCACTTCCATGTGATGTATTTATTTTACAGTAGTGTATAATGTGTTATAGGATAGGTAATTTATGCTGTAGTGAACCAGGAACAAGTCAGTTTCATGATACTTCAACAACTATAAGAGTTGTAATTGTTTTCTATGTATCAGAAAATTGTAGTAACAGCAGTATTTTAATGTCAGGATTCAGTAGAAGTTATTTTAGCCTCTTTGCCACATTTGCATAGTACTGGTTAAAATTTTCATGAGAAGTTTTAAAGCTGCACATAAATAAGAACACAGATTCAGGATGTGGTTTATTATTTAATACTAAACCTAAGATTAAAGTCCAAATTTAAATGTATATACTACTGCTAAATAGCACCTGTTATTAATGTCATACTCTGGAAAGTCATAGTATTTATTCTTGTAGATACTATTGAGTATTTTTAAGGAAATACATCTATGAGTGGTTTGTCAAAGAGAATTCAGAATAATTTTTTTCTGTGTTGAAATAATATATCATTACCCTTATTTTTCTTCTAGTGCTGCAAACTTATTGTAAACTGTTCTTTTAAACCATAGTACTATTCAGATGTAGTAAAAAAATGAAAATTATGTGGTTTGATATTGCGGTATCTGTTTTTAAACTTATCTTTGTATTTCATGTAGTTAAATATGCCAAAATCTTTGTTTCTAAGTTTCAGAGTTCTATTAGTTCAAAATAAAAGCAGGTTATGGACCTGTGTTACTGACTGGAAGGAAACAATAATTTTATGAGAGGCTGGAGGGCAACTTGTGGCTTGATGTTGATGTTACCATCACCTGGAAAACAACAGTTTATTTCTGTATGAAAATCTGTGCACAAATAGTTATTTTTATCTAGAACAGAGCACAAGAGCCAGAGTTCACTCTACTTAGTTATTGCTACTAATGTTGTGTAGAAGGAATACATAAACTGTGGGTTTGAGTATCAATATAAAATCCTAAGATCGAAAAGTAAAAGATGGCACATTTTGTGGAGTAAATACACTTTGTACAAGGCTGCAGTGCAGGATTGTAGATTCAAATAGATGCTGAATTTGTATAGTGTTGGACCACCATGCTGTCAGTTGTGGTGCCAGTGGACTTGGTTTACAGGTGAAATCCCAGGAACTTTTTGCATCCTGTTCAAATTAGGTGTTTGTTAATAGCCTGCAAAAAACCTCATTTGCTCTAGTATTCCTTAAACAGCCTCTAGGTCATACAGATAAAAAATACTTGTTTGCATAGCTGTTGAGTTTGAAAGAGATTTTAAGTTTAACTGTTAACTTAAGCATAATTTTAGGGTAAGTTAAGGGTTGTAGAAGATATGCAGAGTAAAAATAGAAGGAAAGTAATTAAAAGAACTTAGAGAAATGCCGAGAATTTAATTTCAGGTGTTCATATGTGTTTTGAGTGGGAATTTCCAATGAATAGGCACTCCTCTGGGTTTGTGCACATGTGCTTAAATACATGGCTTGGAGTTTCATTTTTAATATCAGCTGCAACAGACTGTAAAGGAGGAAGAGTTGCTGAGTTTCTCCAGCTCCTTGCACTCCAGACTTGAGTTGTAAGCTTAGGAAATAAATTTAGTCCAAATATACTGGTGATGTTTTTCTCAAGCTTTCTTTGAAGCATAAGGTAAAGCTGGGTCCCAAGACAGAGCAATAATTTGCAGGCTTCTAGGCAGCTATGTCCCTACTTTGGGCGTCTAAACCTCTGGCTGAGCAAGATTACTGCTAATTTATGGTGAGGGAAGATCACCATAGTGCTCTTAAATAATGTGCAAGAGCTCTGAATTAGGATGCAGAAGACCTCTGTGGCAGGAAAAGGTACAGATTTCAAGGCAGTTCACTCAGTGATTAATAGTTTGTCGCATAATCCTTTAAAATTGTAATTGAGGTTCCTGTAACCCCTCCACCTCCTGCCCCAGCATTTAAAAATTTCTAAGGAGGGAAATCATCAAGTCATTTATTTATGAACCCTATGGATTTTTACACCTCTGTTGCTGATAGTGGGCAGCTATTCTGTGCTGTTGATTAATAGAATATCTTTCAACTCCAAGAATTGTAAATATGCCTTTAGTAGAAGTTGGAAGTCTTTATTATGAACCAATAGCTGGTTACCCTGAAGACAATGAAAAAGCTTCCATTGCCTTCAGAGCATTACGAATTTAGCTCAAGACGCAAAAATCCGTAAGAGGTGAGGGATTTAGCTCTGATTAGTTATGCCGCCGGTGATTTCCGTTTGTTTTGCCTAACCTTGCCTGTGTTGTGTATACGGACACGTTTTTATTTTTTGCGTTGTGACTGCTGCCACCTCCCGTGTCACTGCTGGGATTACATGTGCTTACCCCAGGGGTTACACTGGCTGACTTAATGGAAGACAAGAAGAAAAGCAGACTTAGCTGCTTTGGCCGTTCTTCCAATAAACATGGTAAAACGTGTTCTGGTTTGCAGTTGAACTTTCTTTTGTGCCAATACTGCATTGGATGTGTTAGCTTTCGGGAGCACATATTGTATGCATTTCCTATAGCAAAGGTGTATACATCTGGAGCATGGAACCCCCTGTGCATGCAGTCCTGCTGGTTGAAGTGCATGTTTGAAATAGAGGTGCTGCAGTGCTTTACCTCCCTCAAGCAGAATGTTTAATCCACTCAGGTTTCCACTGAAGTGTCTTTGTCTGTGACTTGCTTATTGAAGCCTAGGTTTTCTTTTTCAGAAGTCAGGTAAACCAGATAAAAATGTATTTTAAATTTAGAAGTGAAGAAATTAAAGTGTTTTACAAGCTTTATAGTGGATCACAGTGTAAGCTTAGAACAGTATGATGATAGTATCTGCTATTTATTTTTAATACATATGATGTAGAATCTTAAAACATAACAAGCTTGTCCTGTATCTTCTTTTGCTTTTGATGGTTTTGTTTCTGTACTTTGTTTTATTCAATTTTTCTCCACCCACCTTGGAGATGGACAGAGGGTTTAGCCTATGATAGTTGTTTTCAAATCTACACTCTTTTAATACTGGCAAACATAGTGTTTTGACATAATCACAATTGCAGTACTTAGGAGATCTAGTTTTAATCCTAGTGTCAACAAAGTTATTCGTTGCTACTGGCTTCCTTGCTGCCCTGGGAATCACTATTGTGGCCCAGGCTGAGGTTGAAAAATCTGATTCAGTTACTTTAGAGAGTCCAGAATGTTAAGTCAGAAATTGCTAGGACCCAATGGACTCATTTAGTACCACTACTGAGTCTGCTTGAAATTATTTGTGCAACTGTTACATACATAATAGCTTACACAACTTTACAGGCTGAAACAGTTTCTCCATAAAAATTGCTAGAAGGTAGTTGCAATTTTTCTTTGGCTATGTATTTCAACACAGCCTTTAAACTAGCAGGTTCAGGTTCTGATGTCTGTCATGAAGCAGCATGGAACTGGCTGAAAACTTGCTGTCATCTGCCTGCAGCGACTGCTGTCTTGCTACTCGTGCCTGACCTTGCTAGTCAAAAGCATCCTCAAGCACATGTGCACTGTCTTGCTTTCATCTGTGTCTTGCAGGGCAGGTATACCTTTTGTGAGCAGGGTTTTTACAAAGTACAAATCAGTGGCCTAAGTCTATTTCTTTCTGTGTTTTTTTAGACTGTTAGGCTGACCTGATTTGCCACTAGTCTACCACTGAATTAGAAAATCCTGCCCTAAATAATTTTCTTTGTATTACCTCTACTTCTATTTCCATTAAAAGTATTCTCAACGTTCATAGTGTCATCCTTCAGGCCATTAAAAGTTCCACATCTGTGGTACAATATTCCCAACATTCCTAGTGTCATCCTTCAGGCTACTAGTGGTTGGTTCAGTGATGCTTCTGTAATGAAGACTAATTATTTGGTCCCCTTCCACTGCTGTGCAGCCATTCAACCTTATATTGTGTTTCCATAGGCTGCCTATAAAAAGAGGGAGCCTGTAAGAATTGTTGTTGATAGTGTCAACATTAAATCTGCACTATGAAAACAGATACCTCGCCATACAACCATGTAGAACATGTTCCAAGCAGTCCCTCCTTATACTGAATTTAGCCTGAGGAGCTTCACAGTCAGGATAGATAGTACCACTTCTGCCTGATGTGTTTTCTGGGCATACAGCAGATTTAGGAAAATCTGAGATGAATTTGCAATGATAATGTTGCCTCTTTGGGGATTCTTTTTTTAATTCTATTTTCCTATTTGCCAACCTCCAAGATTTGGTGTAAAGGATTCAGAAAATCTATGCACTGATTTGAGAAAGAATGAGAACTTTAGAGCTCATGGATTTGATTGGCTGCTACTAGCAGACAGAAGATGACCTTTTTGCAAGGTTGATGTAAAATTTTGTGAGTGTAGTACCTTTCAAAATACCTGTAAGATTCTCTGCAGTGGCCATTACTGAGTAGCTGACTAGCTGTGCAGATCACTCCACTTCTGCAGCACTTTTGCCTCAGCATGTGTAACTAGAAAGCTGCCCTGGGTGCATCAGTGTGGAAATGAGATCACCCTGTGGAGCAAAAATGCTCAGCTGAAGTTGAAACAGGTTAAAATACTAATTATATACATTCTAGAGGAAAACATTTCTAACAATAGTACTTGCCACCACAGTTCAGTAATTCAGATTGTGATTTAGCTTGCTGCTGGATTCTACGGTGACACTAAATTGTCATATTGCAGGATTATGGAATTTATTGCTTCTAACCCCAGCTGGCTAGGACACATCACTGCTGATGGACACTGGCTGTTCTTTGCTATGCATTGGTTACATTATGTCCTGGAGTGGGGTTTGAAATCCCTGCTCCTAAGTCTGAAAACTGTTTAGAGTAAATAGTGAATATAATAGATTGTTTTTCTCATTTTGTATTCTTATACACAGAAATAAAATGTAGTACTTGGTATATTTGACCTATTTACTGTATACTCAGGGAAGAATTAAGCTGCATGCTGTATGAGTTGCTTATATTGCCTAATGCAAGCATTTTTCTTTTTTTTGGAACCAGTTACCTTAATTGAAGATGTTATTAGATCCAGAAATCTAAGTAATCTTTGCAGAAGAAAGCCAGTAAAATAAGGGCAAAAGGTGAATAGAGAAAACTTGGTTCCTTCCTTTGAATACGGGAGTGCCAGTTTAAAGATCTGAAAACTGGCCATGCTGACATCAGGAGGTGTTTCAAAAGTTCATTCTGTGTGCTGTATTTTCTCATGAACACCTTCTGCCCTTAAGATGCTGTGGTCATGAAATTGAGTCTTTTGCAGACTTGCCAGGTTGCTTGCATTAGCAGAGTGGATGTGGACGTGCAGTGCTGCTGCTGTTTTCTTCTGGCTACAGATCTAATGACTTGCTGGCATTGCTGGAGCTGGACTTCCAAATGATGCCTTTCTCAGTCCTTCTGTCAAGTTTTAATTTTGACATATAAATTATGCTGTAATGACAGCTGAGCTTCTAATGTGATCTCAACTGTCTGTGGTTCTTTTTTTACTCTTCTGTGTTTGTAACATAGCACCTGCAAGTCACTAATAGAGCTAGAGCAATAGCCATGTCAGGGCTGAAACAGAGTAACATCTGACTGTTTTTAATAGTTTTCAGAACTGACATTCACTTCAACAGGGACAAAGACTTTGTTTTTCTTCACACAGTCCTGTTCAAAAAGGGCTGCTATTTCTTACTGTGGACACATCACGTCTGGGTAGGCTTGAATTAAAATTATATTACTTCGCATTTACATGCTAAATAATTATTAGCATGTAAATTAATTTTAAATAATTACAAAATAATATTAAATGTAGTTTCTGTGAAGCTGAGTGACGCTTTTTGCTGAACTGGATTGTAGGTATTGCTTCTAGGGAAGGGAAGGTTTGATTTGGAATACGAGTATGGGACACATTGCACATATGTAAGAATTACAAAAGTGGGCTTAGCTCTGTTTTCCTGTCAGCTCTTAATAACAGTGTATGAAACAAGACGTCTGCACTCATATTTTGCAGTTGTCCATCACAAGGGCTGAAATGTGCATTATTAGGTGACTGTCATGCTGTGTTTCCTTGCAGCATGCAAGTCACCTGGCACAAGGGAACCAGTTCAGTTCTTTATGAGACAGGGAAACACCTTGCATTTCTTGCAAAAGACCCTGGCATTTTAAAATAAAAAGTCTTAGTTCTGAAGACCTGAGACAATGTTTGAAATACTTTTGTGATTTTTATTTCCTTTAACCCTTTGAAATTTTTATAATTAAATTTGGACATCAAAGATTTTTTCTTTACTTTTGAATGAATTTCCTTTTGAACTCTGACTGTAAGCTCTGAAGTTCATTCAGGACTAGTAGTATTCATCTTTTAAGACTGATTTATAAGGGGAAGCATGATATTGGAATTGAGGCACTTGCAGGTGCTAACCAAAGACTTTGCATATATAAAACAATTACAGTAATATTTTAAAAGAATCATCAAAACAGAAGAACCTCGTGAAAGAAGGTTTTGCTGTGCTTACTGCCTGAAGTGCTTTGTTTATTCAAACACCTGCATGGACATTTTGGATCTTTCTTTGTTATGCCACTCGGTTTAACATATATAATGGTGACTTGTATTTATGGGGACAGATTCTCAGCTGTTGCAAATAGTAGCTGAGCATCTACCCTGCATTGATCTGTCAGTCTCACAGCTTGGATGGAATTGATGGGCATGGAAACCAAACCAGCATTTTCTGCTCCTGTGTCTCTTTATGTCAGTGTTAAGGCAATACAGAGGCTGTGCAGAGAACATTTTGTACCAGATTTGTAGACAAATCAGAAAATTCACGGCTTGATTCTTGAGTCTCACTTGCATTGTGAAGTGTGTAATTAAGGCTGCTTTAAGACTCCTTTAGGCTACCAAAATAGCTATCAGAAGTAGGCACTGAGCCCTTCTGCCTTCAATACTCTCAGTGCACAGACATTGGCTTAAACCATTCCCCACAACACAAACAAAATAAACCAAACAAGCAAACATCAAAACAGTGGAAGGTACACCCCCAGAATATCTTTGGAATGCTCTCTTTTTCTTTTGTTCTTGCTGTTCTGGAGTAATTTCGTGCATCTTCCACCTCTCTGAATTTTTCCTACTTTAGGTGATGTTTCTACTGTGCAGACCAGCAACAGTAATTTTACCCTTTTCTTTTTCCTGTGGTTTTCCTTTCATGCTTGCCTTGCAGTCATGAAAGAAGTGTACTGAGAACTTTGGCTGTTTATCATTTCCTAACACCTTTTGACATAAGGTGTCCTCCTTCTTTATTTCAGTTGATTTGAAAATAAATGGTGATTACCCATCTGCAAATGAGTTTTGTTGAAAAAAAATTAGCCACAATTGCTCAGTAATGATCCACTGTATGTACAGTAATTGACTGTATAACAAATGTAATCATCCCCTTTTTTATCAGTAGAAATTCTCATCATACCTTGTAGTACCCATTCTGCCATTCCCAGTGCTCCTTTCTGCTGCTCACACAGTATTTGCAGGCACATTTACTTTCTAGCATCTTTCCTTAATGATTCATAATGTCAGTAAAAGCAGAGTGGTCAGTATGACCAGAGTGTGATAGTTCCTACTTTCAGAAGTTTGATGATATTACTTGGAATTAGCATGCATTTTAACAACACTTTAAACACCTCCAAAGTGCTAACAAACACTGCTTAACATGAAAGGTCACAAAATCCAGCTCAGGTTGATTTCTTTACTAGGGGTAGCATGCTCTTGGTTACAAACCTCCTCAACTTTGTATTCTGTAGTGCATTGTCAATGATTGCATTGAATCATTGAAAAGAAACAAGCTACCATACACTCTGGAGTTCTGTGTGCTTTCTTTGGGGTAAGAGGAGGGCTGATGAAGTGCCTGACTTCATCTACTACTCCTCAGGTCTTCCAAGCTCTCATTAGACCTGTGAAAAGTGGAGGCATTCTTACCATGGAACAGGATATCATAGTGTGTGTGATACCTTGTTTGGTGATGAAACTAAAGCAGTTTGTGTCTCCCCACAGCAAGCATGCCCACCAGTGAAACCGAGTCGGTGAACACAGAGAACGTGAGTGGAGAAGGGGAGACCCCAGCATGCTGTGGAAGTTTATGGTGAGTACACGAATGGTTTTCGAGTACCCACACTCACCATCTCAAAATTTAAAAGAATCATTCTTTCTCCATTGTGTATTTACCCAAAACCACTTTGAAATAGTCAAGCTTTGTACGATACTTACAGGGTTTTTTGCCTTTCAGTAGTTTAATAGTAGAATGATTGTTACAGTGTTAAAGGACTCCTAAAATTCTCAAGTTAGAAGATGGAAAACAATTCAGCTAAATGTAGCTGAGTCATGTTTTCCTGACTCTTTCCTGAAAGCTTTTCAAAAATATAGTTATTGTCCAAAATTATAAGAAAAGAACATAAGTTCCTCTTGACATGTAAAAAAGAAATGTTTTCCGTTAAATTGTGCTTGGCCTGGAGAATGTGTTTTGGGTTTTTTTTAGGCAATAACTGAATGTGTGGGAATATTTCTATATCCCGTGGTGTTCACTATTTGTTTGTGCAGATTCTAGTGACTTCCAAGCAGATTTTACATGTTTGTTCAAGGTTTATTTGCTGAGTTTTAAAGGAGGTTTCCTTTCCTTCACTTAGAAAATTGGTGAAGTTTTCAGAATGTTATTTCAGAAAATAAGTGTCAAACAGTAGAGTTTCAGCATTCATGATGCATTTTGTTAAAAGCTTATTTTATGTATATGTAATTCCAATGCAAAATTCTAAAGAAAGTTAATTTGTGTTAATTATTTTTTCTGCATTCTTAAAAATGTGTTTTCCTTTTCTTCCAGTCAAACCATCTCAAAATCCAAGTTCAGGTCAGTATTTTCTTCTCATAATACCTTCTTTTCCTTGGACTATTCACACATCATGATGATCTCATAAAGTTATTCTTAATTTACTGTACTTTAAATTTTATTGTGTGAAAATGTTTTCCTAACAATTACTAGTGAATATAAAAAGTAAAATATCTATGAACATGCTTGGAAATCAAACTCCCTGATTTGCTTTGCCAATATTTGTGGCTCTTTTTTCACTTACTAGGAGCATTTAAGGATTTGAACTACCATTTTCAAGTGCTGTTGCAGGAGGGAAGTGTTATAAGCAAAATTAAGAATGAATAGTCCAGTACAAAACTAGTAGCCTTCTTTATTTTGTTTTATTTTCCCGTGTTATAGGACATAGATTTAGGAATTAGAAATGGTAATTGCAAACACAGAAGAGATACCCCTTCCCATTTAAAAAGGTTAGGTTACTCCACAAAGGAATAAAAACCAACCAAAAGCTCTGTGATTTCCGGTAAGTAATCAAGTGGGTAACTTACTGAATCATAAAGGGCAAAGATACTCCTGCAGTTGCAGACAACCCACAGGACTTATATTTTTCGCATAAAATTTTCAGTGAAAAAAAGGGTCAGTCAAGAAGATGTGGTAACATCTGGCACCAGCAGTTTTGACAACATCTGGAATAATTTTTTAAACCTGGAAAAACTGATTTCGGTGTTGGATGTAGAGCAAGTTATTCATTGGTATCAGCTGTGTATTCTCCTTAGGTTTGCTCTACTAGCATTACTAGCACTAGTGACCTACCAATACCAACCAGTTGCAAGCAGCTGTGGTGAACTTCTGAATAGTCTGTTTTGAAGAGCTCCTGGGCAACAGTGAACTGGTGCTTTTCTACACTGAGGTTTTTTCATGTGATACGATGATCAAGCTTTATTTTGTTGTTCCTGTGAGCAAACTGCTGACAGCATATAAGGTGCCTCACTCTGAAGACTGTGGCCAGTGGAGGTCTGGTCATTTAGGATCGTAGCATATAACTAACATTTTAGAAGTTTAATCATTAATTATAATAACTTGATCATTTTTATATGCCTTCTACTACAGCAGTTGACCTTAGCTACACCATCTGAATGGACCAGTTATGTCCATGTGGACTTTGAAGTTAACCCTTCATGAGAATTATGAGAGAGGAAACTACTTTTAGCTTAATAAAGAGAAGTGATTCAGTGTGCTAATGGTCTGTAATTTCTCTTGCCATTGCTTCTAGTTACCATAACAATAGAACGATTTGAACAATTCTTTTAGTATTTCATTAGCTGAGAATCCCAAATGAGCATGGTCATTGCTGTGAAGCCTACTTGTGCTAGTTTTAAAGGAAAAACTTGAATATGAAGTGATTGCATGTAATTTCAAATAGCAGGCAGTGCAATAGGCTGCCATTGTACTACATTCCCCAGGTCTGGTCTGTTTGCACAGTGAGGACTCATAGAAGCCTTGCAGAGAAAGTAGAGTAATGCTTACATTCTGAACTATGCCTATTATTGTTTTGAGGAAATAGAGAACTCCAGAATCTCTGTTAAATGGAAACTGCTCTGTCATCTTTCAGAGAGAAAAATTTCTACCCAAAGCTGATGTTTTTAATAGTCCAAGCAGAAAGATGCTATCCCTCTCTACACTCAGTGTTCATAATAAACAAATCAATTTGAAAGCAAACTCATTTGCTAGCCAGCAAGCCACCAAAGTATCTCTAGCTCTCTGGATTCTGCCACTGTCCTAAATGTCTTTTGCATGAGCTCTTTGAGAAGCTGTTTGGTGGCATTAAATATCACAAGTCATATAAGTTCATTCAGATATGTATTGCTGCATGTCTCCACAGAATCTGTGGCAATTGGCAGTGGGATGTTTTTGTCTCTCACTTGGAAGTGCTGCAGGGGTCTGCAGATACTTAAGGTCTTCAATCATGCTTAAACTTTTTAAGCAGAACTTGGCAATGGGATTTTCCTCTTGAACTTTGATGTCATTACTTGTAGTATTGGAGAAAGATCTACCCCTTTTAACTTAATGAATCCCTGTGAGTAGTAGTTTTGGGGCAACAGAGCTCAAAATTACAGTTGTACCATTGTCTTGCAAACAGTTGTGGCTTGTACCATGTTCTAGGTCCCTAAAAACACCTGACAACACATGTTATCAGAGAAAAAGCTCTCTGAAGACCTGCTGGCTCTGTAATGCCACTGAGAACAGAGTATTCTTGTATCTCTGTCAGGATCTGCAGTCCCACAGTTCTCATCCTGTTGCTTCTGGATATTTACCATTTCATGTTTGAAAAATAGAATAGTTTTCAGGTTTTTCGTTGGAATCACTAGATTCTACAAAGCTCACGTTTGCCTGAAATCTAAGAACTCTCAATTCAGCAGTAAAGCCCTAGGTTAGGTGCTCAGCTCAAGGATGTCCTAGCACATTCTAATCCAAATTGAAAATCTTGGTCTAATTGTTGCTCTTTTGGCCAGATCCTTGCTCCACCTTCAAGAATGTTGTTTTGCAATGGCAGTACTGTGTGTTTCAGCACAAAGTAAATGAGGACATGCCTTATCAAAGATACTGTTTTGACTGTAAATGTCTTTGCCTTTGGATCAAAATAGAAAATGCTGTTTATTGCAAGCTAGCCTACGTGCTGTACTGCAAGTTAAAGTAGAAGTTAATCCTGGAAAAATGTTTCTATACAGTCAGATGGGTACTTGGTCAAGAGGTATAGCAATTATCTGCAAGTTTAGTAAATGAAGGTGTGTATTAACCACACATTGTGCTGAGATATATATGGGCCAGTATGATCTGTGCTGCATATTTGTCATCTTCCAGGTGGAACTTGAAATGTTTTGATACTAGAACAACTGGCTTTTCTCTTCACCTGGCAAGGACAGAGCTATCATTAGGGGAAGATTGGGATCTGATGGTTGAAGAGATTTGTGTGTGTTGTCCTCTATGAAGATCCCTCTTTTTAAGCATTCATTTCCTCCTTTATCAGTATGGTTATATGACCACATCAACCTTTGAGTCATGCTGAAAGGCTGGTACTATTCTGTGAATCATGTGACTACAAAAATGCGAAGTGAAAATATAATCTCAGAGGCTTCTATTTTTTCATAATGAGTGAGAGCTCTGGTGCACTTCTTCTGTCTCAGGTTTTACAAAGAAGAGCAGTGGAGTCCAGGGTCTCTGGACAGGTGTTAGCACTCACAGCTACAGAAGAACTCATTGTGGGCATAAACATTTACTCCTCTGTGAGCTTACTGGTGAAAATATGAGGGACAGCAGTTTCGCAGACACAGGAATTACGTGTGTGGTTTGAAACAGAAAGTGCAGTTTAGAAAAGCAGCATGTTCTAATGAAAGGCTGCTGATGGAAATAATCTGAAATGCATGTTCCTACCTCTGTGTAGGTCAGCTAGAAGTACACAAACACACATAAATAGCAACTGTGCAAACTAAATTTCAGTTTCTGTGTGACTGATTGACACTGTGTTCTGTCAGACTCTAAGGCTGGATTTCCTATGTGTGGATTCAGATTTCAGACTGGGACCTAAAGGACCACCTAAATATGAATACCTGAGTGAATGAAAGGGAAATTTGGAATGTGTTTGTAAGAATAATGATTTGCTTATAAATAGTTATGAAGAAAAAGCGTTAAATTATTTAATGAGAAAAAAAGTAGTGAATAATATGGTTTGTTCTAACAAAGTATGTCAACTATGTGTCCTCTGGGATTTTCATATTTATTTGGCTGCTCTATTTTGTGAAATCAGGTCGATAATTTCATGAAAGCAATGTTGTGTTATTGAAAATTTATGAAATTGGAATTTCTCTTCAGAATATAAGGGTATGTTTTGTTCATCCTGAACAAAAAAATTAGGCTATTTTGTTAAAACTAGGAGGGGCAGTTACTAAAAAGTAGAAAACTTTGCAGTAAAAATAGTCTAATTTGTTTTCCTGATTTATGTAGTCACAGGTTTTCCTGAAAAACAGTCTGTCTACTTCAGTCTGCTATTTACTGTTTATTTCTTTGCTTGTACCAATCTAATGAAGAAATTTACTGCTATTTCCCTTTATGAATGTTTGCTTTATTTCTGTAGGCTGTTTAGATATGTTCATGGTATTCATGCATATTCATATGTGCACCAGTTATATATACTTTATCGTCAGTCATTTCACAGACCTTTTTGGGGGAAAGAAGGGCCCATTGGCTCCAGAAAACTCAGAGTTACACTGTTTGAGCCTGTTACAGAATTAGACTGTTTGAGCCTGCTTTTAACTCCCATGGATAGAGATATCCAAACAGTACTATTCTTGTCTCATTGAGTTCAATAGTAGGATGCTCTGTAAGTGGTAAAAAAAAAAGCTCTGTTTAACTTACCCAGGGAGTGAGCCCTGTTGATGATGGCCATGGTCATAGCCCTTCTAGCAGGGGATTGGCAAGATAAGAATGTTCTTGAATACCACGTTGATTTAGATCAGGACAGGATATTTTTCCTTTATATGGTTATACTGCAGAAGCTTGAAACATCTTTGTACTGATATCTGAAACCAGTACTAATTTCCATTAGTACAAGCAGAAATTTAAGGTGCTTAGGGAAAACTCAGTTAATGCTTGAAAACAGTTCCCAGAAGTAAAGCTGGAGAGTCTGAAGTTGTACCCACATTTGTGAATCCAACTCATGTATAGGTAGGGCCTCTACTTGTCCTTTGTTGTCACTCTGATTTATTTCAGAAGCATTTTGCCCACTGACACAATTTCAACACACATCAGTAGAAATCTCTAGGAGCTGCTGACTTGAGATTTCTAGTCTTATAGGGTAGATTTTTCTAAGAGTTGACCTCAACATTCCTGCCCTGTTTAAGCCTGCCAGAACTGTGTCTGTGGTTTAACTCAAAGTCTACATTTTCAGACTAAATTTATTTTGAAGTTGTTTCACTGGCTTTTTGTTGTTGCTATTAGGTGTATGGGGGTCTTGGAAAGACAAATATATCCTGTTATTCAATGAAATGTTAGAAGCAGCTTAATCTAATTATTTTACAGGTAATTAGGCTCTCCAAAGTTACAGTTTACAAAAGGAGTAACAAGCAAGAAGTCCCTAATCTGAAACTGGTAATAATATATACAGCTGTTGAAGTACTGTACACATATTTATGAAGATACACCTGCCCACACATACCTACTTGCACTGTTTTCTACACAGAAGAAACCCTCCTTAAGTTCATTTGTGTTTGCTGTATAATAATACATTTGTTTCTATTTGAACTTTCAGTCGGCGCTGGCGTCGCTGGAACCGATTTAACAGAAGAAAATGTAGAGCTGCAGTAAAATCTGTCACATTTTATTGGCTTGTTATTGTCTTGGTCTTTCTGAACACGTTAACTATCTCATCGGAGCATTACAATCAACCCGACTGGCTGACCCAGATCCAAGGTACAATCAAAAATGATTTGTCCTGGTTTTGACTATGGGTACTTGCATTTTCTCAGTGGTTGCTTTTGTACTTTGCCATTTTGCTGTTGTTTTCTGTCCTGAAAGATACTTAGCCCAGCCAAAGGGAGCTACAAGAAATGACTCAATGTCTGTGATTTTGACAGCTGTAACACAGCTTAGTAGCATACTAGCACAGACCTGACAGTATTAAATTGTAAATGTCTGTACTTTTGTCATAAAACCATGCTTGAAAGGTGAGGAAGGAAACAGTAACTGGCTCAGCAGAACATGTTGTCTGGTTGCTTAAGTTATGGTGTGGACACAAGCTGTGAGTTGAGCAGCCATGAACTGTGTGGAAATAATTTATAGGTGGTAGGAAACTATTTCCTGTGTAACTTTTGCCGCTTAGACATCAACTACAGTCCAACATAAAAAAGCAACACTTCCTTCTCAAGCTGTAAACTAGTATAGAAAGTATAGTAGTAACATGTTAAAATAAAAATGGAATCTATGAGACAATTCAGGATCTTCTGTTTTTAATGTTGTTTTCCAGATATCGCAAATAAAGTTCTTCTGGCTTTATTCACCTGTGAAATGTTAGTAAAGATGTACAGCTTGGGCCTACAGGCTTATTTTGTTTCTCTCTTTAACCGCTTTGATTGCTTCGTTGTTTGTGGTGGCATTGTTGAAACCATTTTGGTGGAGTTGGAAATTATGTCACCCCTTGGAATTTCAGTGTTTCGCTGTGTTCGTCTCCTGCGTATTTTTAAAGTAACAAGGTAAGATTATCTAATACTGCTAAATTCTAAGGATAGCTGAAGAGTGATCAGCAATTCTTTTGTAATACTTCATCATGCACTGCTCTTTTACTGTTTTGTTCGAGGTTTTTTTTGGTGTGTGTTAACACACGCATTTTAATTTATAGGCACTGGGCATCCCTGAGCAACTTGGTAGCATCCTTGTTAAACTCAATGAAGTCCATTGCTTCACTGTTGCTTCTGCTTTTCCTCTTCATCATAATCTTCTCGTTGCTTGGAATGCAGCTGTTTGGAGGCAAATTTAATTTTGACGAAACTCAAACAAAACGGAGCACCTTCGATAATTTTCCACAAGCTCTTTTAACTGTATTCCAGGTAACTTTCTTTCATCCCGTATGAAACATTTGACCTTTGATCAACAAAACTGTTTAGATGATCATGTTGCCTGAAAGTAAAAATCATAAATACTGTTTATTCCGTTTACTTTAGTAGCATTCTGCTCATTAAATTCAGTACTCTGGTAATTCGGCACCATTTGTACCATTTGTTTCATATCTTACTTGATCTATCTATGCAACACAGCTGTCATGTTACTTCACAAAATTAAATCTCCTTTGTCCATCAAATACGTGACTAGAAAAAGAGGCAGAGTGTTATTTTTATTTTTGATCAAATTGTTTTCTTTACCTTCATTATCTATATAAAAGTTCAGCTATTCCAAGGCAGGAAAAAAAAATAGCCATGTAAGTGTGCAGATTTGTATATAGGTTATATCACTTACTATAATATAAAAGCAAGCATTAATTCCTTTAGAGACACCGTTGGGTTTTATTAAAATTACTTGTGAAGAGGTAGGGCCATACTTAGAGTTTACTGATAAGGTGACGAGTCCCTGTTAAAAGTGAAATTGAGTAGACCTACTTGCTGGACCAACAAATGACAAATGAAAGGAGTTGTGGCCACTACTACTTGATTTTCAAGTGATGAATGTTTGCTGGCATTTCTACATATCTGGCATTATTGAAAATCAGGTCTGTTACTTTCACGTGCCAAAATCAATACAATCTGCTTTTTGTTACTTTTCAGTGATATAAATGCGTAGTATAAAATAAAAGCTACTGGAGTTAAACCTAGGCTTTCAGGAGATGCTTGTTCAGATGGAAATTTTAAAACAATGCATGAGAAGAATACAGTATTGCTGTATGCATATAGAAGATTAGCCATATTGTGTATTGTGGTCAGAGGAAATGTGTTTCTTGCACTTTTTGGTGTTGAGTTACTAATAGTCTACTAATATCTGCTTCTCAGATTCTAACAGGTGAAGACTGGAATGCTGTTATGTATGATGGCATAATGGCATATGGTGGTCCATCATCGTCAGGCATGATAGTCTGTATATATTTTATTATCCTCTTCATCTGTGGTAACTGTATCCTTTACACTCACTGGAAACACCTCCAAGTGGGGCTGTGTGCCAGGGACATACGCAGAATCTCTCTAGGTGGGAGTTAAATGGCCAAGGGTATGCAAGTGATTCTGCACGTGCTTAGTCCTTTAAATAGACTTTTCTTTGTATATCTGTTCTGGATGAGAATCAGTGATCTCCAGTCCATCTCCAGCCACCAAAATGGCAAAAACCAGGGAATGTTTTCTTTCTTCCTTCAGTAGGAACGTGGCCTTATTCTACCTGCTCTTTGACATCTGCCCCTCTGAAAATGCTTGAATGTAGTCTGGTCTCTAGGGCAGTAATTTCCCGTTCATCCTTCTGACGCTCAAAATAGCCCTGTTAGTTCTGGCTCATGCTGACAGTGCAGCCTGTGAGCCACTGCATAGTGCAGGGACCACGTGAGAGAAACCTGCACGGAGAGATACTGAGTCAGTTAGGATTAAGTCTGCTGAAGCATTCCCCTTCCCTGCATTCAGTGTACTGGAAATACCTCCTTAGCCCCATGTAGAAACAAACTACTGGCATTCTCAGGAGCTCTTAAAAGGTCAGGAGGTGAGAAAAGGGCAAAAACATTCTATTTTCTGTATGATATGGTATTTGTATCAGTACTTGTAGTTAACTGATACAGACTGAAGTACAGAATTTGATACAGATTGTTGTAGACATGGAAGACATTTCATTATGAAAATGAACTTTTCAAAATGCCTGAGCAGTCTTCACTTATAATAGACAATTTTATATTTGAAACTTGCTCGGGCTAGCATGAAGTTGAATTTTATTTATTTCAGAAAATATGCCAAGTATTCTGCTGTTTTGAAATCTGTGACCCTAATGGATCTCTGCTCACTTTACAGCCAGTCCATTAAATGGGTGGTATTTGCACTACACTCCAGCATCACAAAGCTCCATGCTGTAGGTTGGGAACATGTGTTTTATATCTCTCACATTGTCAGTGTTTATGCTGATAATAAACCAAACAAGTATAGTAAGGCATAATGTCCTTAAAATGATTTGAAATAGATATCTTGCTAAATGTCTTCTTGGCCATTGCTGTGGATAACTTGGCAGATGCTGAAAGTCTGAATACAGCTCAGAAAGAAGAAGCTGAAGAAAAGGAAAGGAAAAAGAATGCAAGGTAAAATAGCATGGGCATGTTGAACAAGAAGGACAGGGAAGGAGGAGGCTGCTGAATTCTTTCTTTATATAAATGTCTTAACCATCTTCAAAATATGACTCAGGAAAAAAATTAGTTTTCCTAGACACTAAACCAAAATCCAAATAGCATGATTTTAGCTGAAAGTTAGGTAGTAATTGGGAAAATGGGGTGAATTAAGGACCTAATGATAAGCCAACTGATATTTAAACATTGCAATAGTAGGATTTATTGCACAATTAGCACAAGAATGTATCTGTTGTTGCCAGTGCACAATTCCCTGTGGAATCAGTTCTCTAAGCCTTATATAGACAAGAAGAAAACCTTGCTTTGAAATCAGTGCAAGCCTGTTGAAGTCAATGAAAGTTGTTTGTATGAGTCCGAGGGCACAGTTTATCCCTCTAGAAAGAAGTAATGATCATGCATTGAATTTTTTAGGGATTAGCTTCTGGAATTGTATTCAAAATTGCAATTTTTTAAATGGATCATTGCATTCAAATGCAGTGGATTTTATTACTCTGACACCTGCAGCTGTGCAAAATATTTTAAATATTTTGCTATAAGGTTTTAGATATGCTCTCTTAACTTTTCATAGAATTAGTAGAGTTGACTTAAAACTGTCTATCATTCCATGGCATGCTCTGTAATTGTTCTTGTGTTGTTTTCTAGAAAAGAGAGTCTGGAAAATAAAAAAATGGACAAGTCAGAAGGTGATCAAAAGAAGCCCAAGGATAGTAAGGTGTTTATTCTAAAAACTGTGTCTTTTCTAAGAAGTAGTTGTACTAATTTTGCTAGGGAGTACTTATAATACTACTGTGCATGGTACTTCAATACTACTTTGCATTGTACAGTTTCTTTTATGAACCCATCATCCCTACATTTTGTCCAGGCAAAGAAAACTTGGTTCTGATGCTTTGCATCCTCACAGTCTCTCTTAATCAGAAAATCCTTTTGGTTTCAGGATATCCTGAGAAGGGAAGCTCTTGGAGAGCAAAATAGTTAATGTTAGAAAAATGTGACATGGTTTTAGGATCCCTGTAGGTATTTTGCTTGATAAATCCAATGAGATTAGTGAATGATAAGTAGAATATTCAAGGATACCAAAGTCTGCTGGTTATGTGCTCATTGTGATCTAATACAGTCACGAAAATGTGGATACTGTAGAAAAAATAATATTTGAAAAATATGTCATAAACTGTCAGCTCTCCTCTGTTCTCAGTTACCCTGTTTCAGAAAGCTTAGACTAAGCATAGGGATCACTTCTGTGACTTTAAGCTATATTCAAATTTATTTTTCTTCTGTACATTCCTTTCATTGCTATAGGTGACAATTGCTGAATATGGGGAAGGAGAGGATGAGGATAAAGATCCCTATCCACCCTGTGATGTACCAGGTATGTGCATACTAGCGAGACAAACACATTTAAGTTTCTTTGCTAAAATATCCTACATTTGCTTTTGCCAAGCGCTGAATCAATTCCTTTGAAGTCAATGAAGTTGTGCTCTGTTTTCAGTGGATAAATGAGCCTGTAAGCTGCTAAGTATTATCTTTTCCTGCAGCTTCCTAAACAGTACAAACAGCATGTGAGAGTTAATTCTGTGAGCCTCAAGACTGTTGTGGTAACACTATCTGGATGCGAGAGCAAATTCTAAACTTCTCTAAAACATTTGGCAAAAAAGGACATTCCATGGCTGATGATGTTTGGTCAATTTTCTTCCAGTCCAGTGAACATACTTATCTAAAAGTCAGCTCTGCCTGATGGTCTGGATGTCTGTTAGAGAAATCTGCCCTGAATGTTTTGAGCACGCAGTGCTCAACCAGTGCACAGAGCTCAACACCTACAGCACAGCTCAGGCATGGACTGACAGCAAAGGGCTGACCTGAACTGGGTCTTCAGAGCCCACATGCAGTGAGTGTGTGGAGACCCCAGATGAGGCCAGTCAAGAGTTGTGAACACACCCATTTGTGCACAACAATATGTATATAAGCTCATGACAACTATGTAGATGTTCATGTGTTGATTCATAGATTTTTATAACCTTACTATTAATATATATTTCCTATAAGCCATGTATATTTTGATACAGACTATGCTTTTGTGTTGTTATGAACAAATTCTCTTTTTTTTTTTAGTTTCTAACAAAAAAATCTTTAAATTAAAGTAGGTGAAGATGAAGAAGATGAGGAGGATGAACCAGAGG
This sequence comes from Acanthisitta chloris, assembly GCF_000695815.1. NCBI lineage: Eukaryota > Metazoa > Chordata > Aves > Passeriformes > Acanthisittidae > Acanthisitta > Acanthisitta chloris. The sequence continues at coordinate 73,005 of NW_008674189.1, forward strand.
TACCAGCAGGCCCTCGTCCCCGTAGAATATCAGAACTGAACATGAAGGAGAAGATAACACCGATCCCTGAAGGGAGTGCCTTCTTCATTTTCAGCAGCACCAATCCGTAAATAGCATTTTGAAAAATACTGGTTTAGTCCATCAAGGTTTAGCAGTGAAGCAACGGATCTCCTTCCAGCCCAAGCTGCATCGCACAGGATGAATAAGTTTTGATAACTTTAATGGGAATCAAATCATACAGAGAGTCTGAAATGACTTATTATCTAGTGTGGGTCCTTTTGACATTGGCCTCTGTATGTGTGCAGTGGAACAAACACTGGAATTTGCAGTGGTGTTCATAACCCATTGAAAACCAACCCCTCACAGATTCCTTTGATCAGTGCATCTTCACTACAGGTGGATTGGGTTTTGAATTTATTTAAATTCTTAGAAATCAGACCAGTAGCTTCAGCATTTTCACTGCTTTTAGCTACTGATTGTTGCTCTGTTCTGTCAGTGTTGGCAGAGTAACAGAAAACATGTTGTATACTAACCATCTGCTGAATTCTATGTACACACATGGTATATTTTTGTATCTTTTTCAGAATTCGAGTGGGATGCCACAGACTTATCAATCACCACATCTTTACCAACCTCATCCTTGTCTTCATCATGCTGAGCAGTGTTTCCCTAGCAGCTGAAGATCCAATTCGCAGCCACTCTTTTCGAAATAATGTAAGCCCTTCATTTTTCTGTCTGAAGATAAATATACCCTCACAGGACAGAAATCCTTTGGGCCTAGTGCTTGGTTTTTAATTTTCATGTTAAGAAACATTCCTTTTCCTTATTCAAGCCGTATATTTATATTCCTCTTGCTTTAAAAAAGGCATAAATCTCTAAAGACAATTAACGTTATTGATGGAGCATCATCAATATTAGAAGTGTTCATTATTTACATCATGTTTTTCCTTTAGTTATAAATATATCAGGATAAAATATGGTCAAACTGAGTATAATAGCTATAATTTTCAGATTTCTTCATACTTTGCAGCTGGAGGACCTGATGAGCATTTCCTGAATCACTCTTAGTGCCTCTCAGTCTGTGACACTGATATAAAAATGCCTGTTAAATTATCCCTGTTAATCACATATTGGGAATAGAATCTGGCCTATCATCTCTTCTTCTTCTTCATTTGTTCTATTATATGGTCTTGAGGCAATCAGAGTATCACTCTGTTAGTGAGTGTATGGATTTGTACTGATATTGCCTCTTCGTTCAAAGAAGTGAGTGTGGCCACACTAAGGAGTTTGAGTACTACCGCGTCGGACTTGAAGATCCTTGGATTCCTGATTGGCCATATCAGAAACTGAACAAGTTTCACTTTTTTTCTAAGCTCACATATAAGAGGAGGATCAGAGCAAGCTCAGCTCTTGCCTTGATTCAGAGGCAAATGCAGTTTTGGCCTATTCACAAACCTGTAGATTTGGAAGTCTTTCTGCATCCTTCTTTAGACCTACTTGTAGAAGCAAAATATTTGTAATGATATTACTTCCAGAATTACTTTTATTATGCAATACAGTCATAGTTTATGTGTTTGAGTAAACATCAGTGTTCTCCCTAAACAAATTCCTGAATCCCCAGTTTTTAGTTCTTAATCTAGTAGGAGACTTGCCTGTTACTCAAATGCACAATTATTAGACAGAGAAATAAAAGTAAATCCACTCTCATGACCACAGTTTTTATTGAACTTGTTGCTCTTGTATCAGTGGTGAAGCAAACCTCTCATGTTATTGTGAGTTGTGCATGCTCTGGTTAGGTTAGGTAGGAAATAGCTGAGATGAAACTATAGTACTGGTTTATGCAGTGTTTGGGGTTACAGAACTTCCAGGCCTCTCCTGTCTTAGATACAAATTGATCTGTTGAGATTGCTATGGGGTTAGAGATGCTCTGCCACCTCTTAAGGGAAGCTGGGCCTGCTAGGTCTGTAGAGGTTGTATCCCTCTAGTTCTTGCTAGTGTAGATGCAAGAAGGACTCAAAGTCCTCTTCTGCCTGTTGTCATTCGCTGAATGTTTTTTCAGTAACTTTAGTGAAAACCAAAAAAGCTAAAACTTTCTTCAAAGGTAAAAAGAGGCCAAAGCACAAAGACACTCTTCATGTACTATTCAGCAGAGCTTTGTGCTTCCTGTATCTATAAAACTGGACTAGTGTAATCTTATGAATAAATCACACTAATGGGTACAAAAAAGGAGCTGATGGGGAATACTGGAATTGTTATTATACAAATGGTTTCAAGGGCTGATAATTGTTTTTGTAACTAGAGGAGCACTAGGAAAATATAAGTGGAGAGTGGTGCTAAGGGAGAGAGTTATTCCTTTTTGAGACACAGACAGAATGTGAGGGATGGCAGGAAGACATTGCCCTCTTGTTGTAAGTATTCTCACATAGCCCAGACCTGCATATATTCTTTTTAGTACCTCAAATGTTCATTTTCCTTCCACCAGACAGCTCGGCGAGGGAATGAAAGCGTACAAACTGGAATGCATTTAAATATTTTATTTTCACTTTAGAATGAATTTGATACTGATTAATCTTTGTTGAATGACTTTAATATTTGCCTATTTTTTCAGCCACAGCAAGGGACAGAAGGATGTGGTCTTCAATGGAATATGGGGAAAAAAAATTTCCTTTTATTTGATCTAATATGAACATTTTCTTTGTGTGTTTTCCCTTTATTTTATTTCAACTTCCCATTTTGTTAGTTGCTGAACCACAGGCAACATATTTCTGTGCACACCTGTTTGCTGTTTGGATTCCTGGATCTTTGAAACTAAACTCTTACCCTGAAATCTGGTTGTACTGAAATATGTCAGTGCACCTGTCGACAGCAGTGAGGTCAATCTCACATCCACAATCCTCTTAGAAGTTTGCATATCCCTATGCAACTGTTGTGGGCTCTTTGAAGTTTTCTACAAATAAATCACTGCAGTGTCTTCCAGGTTCAAGGAAAAGGGTTGTAGTGCTGGGTTTAAGTTATTTAGTTGTTTTTTAATTTGCTTTCTGACACTTTAGCCAAGCCTATACAGGAACAGTATAATGTAGCAGAATGTGGAATGATATGCAGTCAGAAGGATCCACTGAAGTTTCATTTTGTGATGTAATAATCTGGTAAAAAACTCCAGACATTATTAATGCATATTTATTGATTATGATTCTGTGTCACGGCTAAAGCCTGAAGAAAGTATCTGTGAAAGCTGATAGAGGAAAGTTTGAATTGAAAGAAAGTGTTGCTTATTGGGTCCTGTCAATTCTTAAGGGGTGAAATCTAATTCCTAAACACAGTGGCATCTGTTAAATTTTTAAGCAAATGAAAATGGTTGCACAATAGCTGAAATTTTAAACTACTTTGTCTAAATTCTTCATCTCTCTATTTAGATTAATTCAGGTGTTGTTGTGCATGTGGTCTAAATTGTAAAAATTTATTAATAGATGGATTTCTTACTGTGGCACGTGTTATACCTTGCAGATACTTGGTTACTTTGACTATGCTTTCACAGCCATCTTTACTGTTGAAATCCTGTTAAAGGTAATGCATTGTTAATTGATCCTTGTTAGCTCAAAAGCAGCTTTAGCAATAATGTTTGTAACTTTTTGTTTACCTTCCAGATCCTAGGGTATGCAGATTATGTCTTCACTAGTATGTTTACATTTGAGATCATTTTGAAGGTAACAGGTTTTTAAAGGAAGCTTGTTTAAAAGGATTTTCCTTGTGTGTCACCTGCCAAGAAAAGGCACTTGAAGTGTTCTTCGCCTTTTCTCTAAGCGATCAAAGCTAAACTTTTTTAAACTAGAGGATTTTTTTATTTGACACTTCCTCATAGTTTTGATTGGTTATTTTTTTACCATTGGGTGCATGAAGAAGCTGATTTTTTATCATTACATCAATTTAATAACTCATTTTTTACCCTTTTGAAACTTGCAGTTGTCAGAAAAGGGAAAAATAATTCACTGCGCATGAGCTTTTCCTTCTCCTTGCTCTGGCATTTCCAGAAGAGATAATCAGTCTTAAAAGAAGGGAGCATGTAATTTCTCATTTCTTTTGCTGAACTATATCCACAGAGCTAAAATAGTAGATAACTATTTTCTTGCAATAGGACTTGCAAGATATCTTGCATTTATCTATCTATACACTAAGATACTTTGCATTTATCTTGGGCATACATTTAAATACACAGACAGGCATAAATATGCTTGCTTAAATGTATTACCCATGCATGAGCCGAAAAGTGGCATTTTAATGTATAGTTTGTGTACTGATTATTAAGAATATCCAGTGGGGTTACTCAGATTTTCAATGTATGAGACTTACTCTGGCAAAGAAGCTCATATAGCATGCAACAAAATGCTGAACAAGGGAATAAAATTCTGTGTTGGAAATTGGCAAAACATTTTTTTCAGAGATTTGCACATGATACGTAAACGTTTCATGCTGTGCTTATTCACTGTGAGTTTTTGGTTGAGTAACCTTAATTTATACATTTAAAAATTGCTGGCACACTAAGAATCTGTACATAAACTTTGCATTTCCAGTTCAGGATTACGCTTAACAAAATCTCTTCTCCCAGCTTTTGCTCATATTGCTGTGCATACTCTTCACAATGCGATTTGATTAATACTAATTGATGCAATATTTGGGCTGTTTACAAGATAAGCTGTACTGTAAGTAATAGACTATTTTTATGCTTGTGAATTTTCTCCCAGACTTATGTTTATCCTCGTATTTCTCATTTTCAGCAGTGAGGAGCTTGCTATAGAATTGATTATTCTTATAACATATTTGTAGCACGGTAAAATAAATACACAGGCTTTTTGCTGCTAGAGAAAGGCCAAACTAAAGGAGAGAATGAAGCACTGAAAAGAGCTGGAGCATTAGATCAGAGTAGTTCCCAACTCTGAATTTGAGAAGCCATAAAAAATATGTTACCACTATTTCTGTGGCAGAAGAGAGTCAGTAAACTTCCAGAGGCTCTAAGCAGCAGATTTCCTAGCTCCTGCAGTTCCATTTGTGTTTCTCTAGGAGACAGGAATTATAAAGTGTGGCATAAAGAGGCATAACTGATTGTGTTAAGAAAAGCAACGTTCCTGCTAACTGCAAAAGATTTTGGCACTGAGCAACTTAAGGATTATCCAAGGGGAGCAGGAAGCTCTAGAGCTTGGGTTGCTGAAATCTGGCATTGTAAAATGTTACAAGGAAACGAGAAGCCACATCATAGCCAAAACTGTGGATGCTTCTGGCTCCACTTTCTCCAGGAAGCTCTGCCCTGCTGTGCATTCACATGTAAGGGAAAATAAATTGTACTATAAAAATGTAATGGATAGCCAGAACATGACACATGTATGTATACAGTACCTGCTTTACTAACATGTCTCAGACACTGGCTTGGCTTGCTTATGGCTGGAGTCCTCCATGTCCTCTGGGCTGGGTTTTGCGCTGTGCTTTCCACAGTATCTAAGTTGTACAAAAGCTGTGTGTGTTCTGCAGGGAGAGAATTCAAGACTAGATTCGCAGTAACAACAGTATTCCTTAATTTCCAGGCCAAAAAAAAGTATATGAAACTGAAATTAAGATAACCAGAGGCAATATTACCATCTGCAGTGAAGAAACTTGTAAAGGTCCAAAAAACAGGCGTTAAAACATTAATTCTCAGCATGTGGGGAGTCTCCCTGTGCTCTGTCTTACTCTGCAGACACAAGGATCTCCACATTACATGGTGTTGAGTATATGAATAAGGATATAAATAGCAGAAGAGCTGCAACATCAGTTCAAAGCATTGAAGAATTCTCGTATGCAATCCCTACATGACATGGAAATCCAGTCTACCATCCTGTTTGGGGTACCTGAGAAAGGTGAAAACATCAGAGTAAAGGTCAGGTTAGGGCCTTGTGCTTTTAACATTTTCCTACTGTGCTAATCCCACACCATTTGAACGTGGTATAGAAAGTTCTAGGCAAATGCTTCCACTGGGATTTGTGGTGATTGAAGTATGAATCTCCATATGAAGATGGGGACAAATGTACTTCCTCTGTACTTTTAGGGCAATATTTATATATTTTTGTGGGAGTCTTTTCATAAAACTTTTGTGCTCCTAACTGATAACATACTACAGTGTAAATGAGTAGTTGTAGATGGATGAATAGTTGATGGGTTTAGCCATGCTCTAGACAGATGTAAGTAAAAGAGCTAAGAACTTAATGAAAATTTTATAACTATGTTGTGTCTCTCATGCCATGGTATAGGTTAAAGCTTTAGCATTTTTGCTCTTCTAGTTTTGAGGAATATTTAGTATTTTGACAAAAGAAGCTTTACCATGAGAATAAGGAGAGAAGGGCTTTAAAATGCCTCTTGCCTTTGCTGGAAAAGTGCAGCTGCAAAGGAAAGGTATAGCTTTCACTGATGATGGCCTGCAATTTTTTGCACATCAAGTAGTGATGCAGTAGACTGAGATGCCCAGTGCCTTCTAAGTTTTGGAGCAGTCTTGAAAGCTGTAGTAATCTGCTGTAAGGGGAAATGAAAGAAAATCTTTTTATTACTCTTGGAGGAACAAAATAGAATGGAAAGAGTTTAAAATGCACAGTCAGTTTCAGATGTTCTCTAGCTGGCAGTGAGTTTTTTTACCTGTGGCAAACCAATAGTAGCTAATTCGGTCCTCTCTTTAAGAGGACCTTGAGGCTCAATAGAATAGAATCCATATGCCTGAACCGTCTACTAGGTATTTCTCAGAGTTATCTTGATTTTAGTTAAAAGATTTAATTTCAGTCTTAATCCATAACTGTGGAAAGACCCATGCAATACTATATTCAGCTGCTGATTCTGTGCTTCTAATGGCTTAACTGGATCTCTCTGTGTGTTTTTTAACTGGTACATACTTGCAGCTATGATAAGCGTCTACTTCATAGATTTAGGAGCCAAATTCAGCTTTGCGATACCCAAAGGTTTGGTCTGCAGCCATAATTTACAGAGCCTCTATCTCTGGCTCCCAATGAAACCTGCAAATGATGCATACAGGTTCCTTCACAAGATACATTTCGTGTGCTTATTTCATCTTAATCTAGGCACAGAAAACAAAAAAATCAGAGAAAGTCCAACATGGAGAGCAATGTATGATGTTCACCACACAACAGCAAAATTTGGGTATCCTTGTCCACAAAGGGTCCTATCAGTTGTTCTAGGTTATTCCAAGATACCCAGTCATTATCTTAACATGTTTCCCATGAGCCAAAGATAAATAGCTGTGTAATGCTGCCTTAGGACAGCCTTGTCCTGGTTCTGTACCACATTTGACTCTCAGGTGTTTGCAATACATTTTCAGCTCCTTCAATTCTCAAGATAGTGTGAATGATTAGGTGTCAGAATCTGGACCCTAGAGTTTAGCAAGCATGGAAATTTTGTGGGTTTTTTTGTAGTAACGTTTCTAACACAGGCCAAATCTATTCAGTGTAATCACCTCAGCCTTACCAGTTGTTGCACAAAATAAAACATTTGTTGACATCAGAAACAAAGAACACATCTTTTCGTGTTGCTTCAGCAGAATTTTTATGATTTAAATGAAGGATTTAATGTACCTATAGGAGGATTGTTTTATATCTCAATTGCTTTTAGAGAGAGTATTGTATGCATTCACACTCTAGGCAAGTGTCTTGTAAACAGCCTAAATGTGAATTTGAATAAATTGAAATATAGACTAAGCGTGTAACAATTCTATTTTTAGATGACAGCTTTTGGAGCATTCCTTCATAAAGGGTCCTTCTGCAGGAATTATTTTAATTTGCTGGATTTGCTGGTTGTGGGTGTTTCTCTGGTATCATTTGGTATTCAGTAAGTACTATACTTACCATGCGAATGATTTATTTTTGCTTTGGGGTTTTATACTGAAATCAGTATTTCAGCTCCTTTTGTTCCCTCACAGTGTGTGGGTGTGCAGTGTCAGTATTCAGGGTTGGGTCTGGCAAGAGGTAGTGCTTTAAATGGAGAGTGTTGTAATTCACTACTAATCTGGGTTGGAAACAAATTACTACTTCTCACTATTAACAAGAGCCAAGGAAGAGAACCATGACACTGTATCGTATAACAAGTATTTCCTGGAGCTTCAGGAGGATTATATACCTTCTCTCATGCTATTGCCACATCTACAATCTAGTTTTATGCACTTGGTCTTTCAGTATTGACCTACAGGGATGTGTAACTAGACAGTATTTGAAGTGGGGGGAAAAGTTATACCTTAATCAGGACTGCAAGTGGTAGTGAAGAGATTTTTTTGCTTTGTTTGGATAAGACATAGTAAAAAAGTCTAAAGGTGGTTATTGATTCACTGAGCAGTTGTTCCTCATTAAAAATCATCTGTGAAACTCTTAGTCACTTAGAAAAGAAGGTTTGGGTGTCAGGCAACTTCTCCCCACTTTGACCTCTGCTGGTACCAGAAATCCTAATGCATGAGCTTTCAGTTTCACAGTATGTTCTTTAAAGGGCTGACCACTATTATTTCCTCAAAATGCAGTCCTAGGTACTTAAACAAAGAGAATGTAAGTAATTTAAGATCTTTAAGAACTTGTCAACACTGAAATTTACTTTGGGGGCTGTTTTACTCCATTTCAGTGTCAGACAAGTTTTGAGCTGTTAATTTCAAAGTTGCTCCAGGAATCAAAATAATTCTTATGGTATTTATGAGATTTACACTATTTTCTAATGTTAATAAAGGATCAATGCCTTAAAAAATCATGTGTATATATATATATAGAGAGAGGTGTTTTTTTAAATACTATGTTTAAGGAAGTTGCAAGAACATTTTTATTCTTGGTAATAAAATCAGTTACCTTAAAAGTAATAATCACTTTTTTTTCCACCCTAGATCAAGTGCTATCTCAGTTGTGAAGATCCTCAGAGTTTTAAGAGTCTTGAGGCCTCTAAGGGCAATAAACAGAGCAAAAGGACTTAAGGTGTTTATTTTTATTTTTTTAAGCTATATTTCTGTGGGTCTGATTCTTCGGTCCTGCCTCAGGTTAAATGTTTTTACCTAAGAAAAATTGTCTACAGAAGTTCACAGAACAAGGACATAAATTAATTCCTGTTTCTGAATCATACCTGATCTTAACCAACCCAGGTTCTGCCCACGGTTACAGCAATTTGTGTGTGGAGGAACATCAGTGCCACTGAGAGCAGATTTTGACTGTGATGAACCAACATGTCAGTGCAATATTTTAATTGTTTATCCTTAGTGCCTATGTAAATTTTAGTCAGTTGATGTTGACTCTGTGTCAAAAAACTTACAAATTTAGAAAACAAGTCTAACTACTTTATTAGGTATAATACTGACAACACAAAAATGATAATTTTAAAATTTAATATGAGGGTGATAGAATACTTTTATGGTATGTATTTTGTGATATGATGTAAAAAATTGTATTAAAATTTATTTTTTCTTTCTTTCCAGCATGTTGTTCAATGTGTCTTTGTGGCTATTCGAACTATTGGTAATATCATGATTGTTACAACTCTGCTGCAGTTCATGTTTGCTTGTATTGGGGTGCAGCTGTTCAAGGTAAGTAGACACTCCCAGAATTTACATTGCATCAAGAAAAGCAAAGCTGAGTTGAATTCTTGGTGTCTTGCTGCTGGAGCTGGGTTGGTCCCATCTGAACCCATCATAGTATAAACATCTGTATTTTGCATATTCTGCATTTTGTCATTGCTTTTTGTTTTATA
>NW_008674189.1:82822-93417 GCF_000695815.1 Acanthisitta chloris
CATTATATTCTGAGTAACTTAAACTGTTTATGGGCAGGCATGTGTCAGGCCATTTAGGTTTGTGTAAATTGGAATTGTCACCTTAAATGCACCAGAAAACACAGGTTAGCACGGAAATACAAGTGTAGGGAGGGAGCGAAAGAAACAGTTTTGAATAGAGCATTGAGTAACTCTGAGGTTACTTTAATATTTCGCTAATTATATTTTCTTTCCCACAGAGGGATATACATCGTTTATAAAGATGGAGATGTTGATAGTCCAATGGTCAAAGAAAGGGTCTGGCAAAATAGTGATTTCAACTTTGATAATGTTCTGTCTGCTATGATGGCCCTTTTCACAGTCTCCACCTTTGAAGGCTGGCCAGCGTGAGTGACTTCTCCATATTTTCACAGCATTGTTAAGACCATTGTGTTTCCCAAAACAGTTCACTATCATTTACCAAGCATTTTTGGGCAACTAAACAGTTTTGAGTGACGGTATAAAAAGTTACTGAGACAGAAAGGATAAAACCTTTTCTGTATTTCAGGGAAAGTGAAAAAAGATGGACTATTTTATACTGTTTGATTCCCAATCTTCCAGCTACTTTTGCTATAATGAGCTACTCCTCAGCTCTAATAAAAGTAATAATTTTAGGTGTTTATCCATTGATGCCACTTCAGTAATGCTAGTTTGAAAATTTTAGGCCTTTGAGTAAAGCTTTTACTAAAAAATCGGGCACTAGTCCACTGCATAGAGAAACCTGGGAAGAGCAAACTGCCACTTGTTATTTCCCTAAGTGAGAAAAGTCTTTGAGAATAGCTTTATGTGGGGAAATAAATAAATTAAAACTACAACCATCTGGTCATGACCTTGATTCTTTGAGAATAAAAGATCCTAACAATGTGTGTTGTGATTCTTCTAGTTTCAATATTCTTGTAAGCGCTGTCAGTAACTTGAAAGAGGTAACAGTGAGCAGCAGCCCATTTCTGAAACCTGTCCTGAGTCTGCATATTTTACTGTTTTCTCATTTCAGTGATAATAAAAACAAAATTTTGTTTGCTTTTCAGACTACTATACAAAGCCATCGATTCAAATGGCGAGAATGTAGGACCTGTATACAACTACAGAGTGGAGATCTCCATTTTTTTCATCATCTATATCATCATTATTGCTTTCTTTATGATGAACATATTTGTTGGTTTTGTGATTGTTACATTTCAAGAACAGGGAGAACAAGAGTACAAGAACTGTGAGCTGGACAAAAATCAGGTTAAAATGAATAATGAACTCTTAACTTTTGAAAGTATCCTTTTTTTTTATTTATGCATGAAGAGCTTCCTTCCTGCTCTGGGTCAGCAGAGGGCACCAAACACGTATCTTAGTAGTTATTAATTTGATTTTTTTTTTTTCCACTATTAGCTGGGTGTTAGGGTTATTGTATGTTCCTCTTTCCATAAGTCCAACCTATCAGTCTATTTGTTGTGAAAGGTGTTCATTAAGCTTGTTAGCTTCTTAGTGTCTTGCGTTTTGGTGTCACATTAAGAAGAATGTGACACTTGCCAGGTTATCCCTAGGCAGAGATAGGTTTTACAATAAGAACAGGAAAGTAAATTTTATGTTCTGAATAGTCTGAAAGTGTTGCAAGTTCAAGTGTTCAAAGTGTTCTGCTCCCTGCCCCCATTTATTTAGAAATTCACTGAGAATATTGAGATTAAAATGACTAACATCTGTCCCCTTTTACTGTTTAATCCTTTGACTGAGGAACTGATCAGTCACCAGCCACGATTTTTCAGGTATTCTTGGCTGACTGTAACACACTTCATTTCAAGCTGAGCATGAGAGTTTAGTCAGCATTTATTCTGAGCTGTGTGCCTTTCTCAGTCAGCTTCTGTAAGCATTCCTCAAGAGACAAGTGGAAGTCCCAGCCTACATGAAGATTTCAGGCACTAATAGATTATGAGGTGAATCTGTGATGTTCCTACATGACATGACAAAACCGTGTGACACGTTTTTTTCCTGGGCAGTTTAAAGGAACTATTAGGATTACTACTTCCTCAGAATTTATTTTCCTGACTCTGGGGTTTTATGCTGTGGTTGAAAATGTACTGAAGGCAAACCATGGCTTATAGATGATTTAATAGTCACGTTATTAATAGTCATGCTATGTACTGTGCATACAAGTTATAGTATATTCCTGTGTGTTACTACACTGTATAAGGGCAAGCACCTCAATTTCCATGAGCATTAGTTGATTCTTTGCATGTGGCTGAGTAATGTGTATGGTTAGACACAGTTGTAGAGAACTGAGTGAGGACTGGTAAGTTCCTTGTTCACTTGATTAGCCCTTAATAATAAAAACCCCTACATCAAGTAGATAGACTGCCAGTTTTTGAGAGTTATATTTAACAACTTGCACTTAATTGTATTACCAGTTGATTAGCTGCTAGGTATATTCTGACAGTTTTGATGTGTTTGCTTTGCAGCGTCAGTGTGTAGAGTATGCCTTGAAGGCACGTCCTCTCCGTAGATATATTCCCAAAAATCCTTACCAGTACAAGTTCTGGTATGTGGTGAATTCTACTGGATTTGAATACATCATGTTTGTCCTCATCATGCTGAACACCCTTTGTTTGGCTATGCAGGTAGGAAAACCAGAAAACCCCTTGAAGCTGTTGGCATAAATTGCAGGGAAGGATGTGGGTGATATAATGCCTTTAATTTATGGCAGTGTGTTCTTTTTATGAAGTGAAATTTTTTAAAAAAAGCACTTCTGATCATAGCACATTTCTGTTACATGTTCTAGTTGTCTCTTTCTTTACCCTAGTATTTTAGATTTTGATAAGAAAAAGAATGATTCAAATCCAGTTTACAGAACCATTCTACTTTTTTCAGTAAACTTGCATACACTCTATTTTCTTAAAAATACACCTCCTACACACTGTTATTTGGTGACTAACGTACTTCAGGCTTTCTAAGCAGGTGTGACACAAGGTTGTGTAATTTTAAAACCTTGCAATTAAAACTCAGGGAAATGCTGTTGTCTGATACTCCTTTTTCGAGGCAACAATTTTTCTCTCAAAACCATTTCCCTGGGGATTTCCTTAGGATGTTGAGGAATGACAGTTTTGTTCCACTCAGTGCCTAAACAGAACAGATTTAGTCAATTCCATGCTTGACCAGAGTTATTCAGCTAATCTTGCATGTATATTGGTATGCTTCATAAATTTTACTAGAAAATATTTTCCTGGGCTGCATTTTTTCCAGCTCTGTGTTAGGCTGCATTTCTTTCACTTAATATTTTAAAGCCTTTACTTTTATAAGTGTTTTATGTTTCCTTCACAGCACTATGGACAGTCTAAGCTCTTTAATGATGCAATGGACATTATGAATATGGTTTTCACAGGAGTGTTCACTGTTGAAATGGTTTTGAAAGTGATTGCATTCAAACCCAAGGTAAGTTTAAGATATGCTTTAATTAGGCTATCACCACAGGAATTAAGTATAGTGAGTTTCACACTAGCTGTGTATTAGTCAAAGAACAAAAAGAACCAACATTTCCCACATTTATCTGTCAGTGAAATCATAATAGAAATGTAACTTGAGGAAATGAAATGCAGATATCAGGAAAAAAAAATCTTACAAAGTGGTTGATGAGATCTGGAATATTTTGAGGTAATGAAAATGTCCCTTTCTAAATCAGATAAAGCATTTCCTGTTACAGGCATTACCACATCTCCTGTTCTGGGTACTACACTTATTACTTTACACTAATTTAATCTCCAGTAAAGACCTGTGTTTTGTGTTATATTTCTGAATCTAAAATGCAAAATTATTTCTTTACTTTATAAAATGTAGCCAAGTATTACAAACATACACATAAATAATATGCATATTCAATAGCCTTTTTAGGTTTTTATGTTTTCAGTTATTTAGATACCCAATATTTGGTAGAGGGCCCCACGCTGAGTAGTTGATTCCTTGCCTTAAAGGGACACTGTCAAAATGAATAACACAGACACATTTTCAAAAGTAGATTTGTAAGAGAAATTGGTAACTATAACTACTAATTGAAAAAAGGATGAAATTACACTGTGGCAGCTAATACAGTCTTTGTTCAGTGCTCATGCTGCATTTATGAAGTGCAAAAGTTAATGATGAAAAACTAAACTAAATTTTTTTTCAGTATAATGAAATCAATGTTTATTTGGGGCTTATATCTATGTAAATAACTAAAGTATGTTCACTTGCTATACATGGAGTTTGAAAAAAACCAGATGTGCCATTTGAAGTTTTCTGATCTCACCATCTAAGGCTGGTACTTTTCATTTTCCACTGCCCTTCTTTGAAAGTAACCAGGATATCTGTATTTGTATCTGGCTGTGAACTGTGCCCTTTCTCGGTGTGAAGTAGTGACCTGGGTGACTGTAGGCTGTGTGGGCAGTCTTGTTGTTGCTTTAAACCAGCTAGGTCTCATCTTACAGCATGGCTGGCCCTCAGCTCAGTGTGGAGTAGGTGTATGACTATTTATCAGCTTTTCAAAACTATTTATTCAGCTTGCATTTAGTATTGAGCTTGGCTGTGGAGCCTGAGCTACTTGATTAAAGTGAGCTCATATTTGCCTGCAGAAGTGAACAAATCATGCATCACTCGAGATCTGGTGTTGAGGTGTGAACTGTGGAGTTCTGGGTGAATGCTTACCCACTCTCCCGTAGTCTCGCTCTGCACTGTCCAGTCTATTGTACCTTTCTAATGAATTTATTTGTATTTTTGTGTCAGCTATCTAATTTAAATGCAAAGGGTTTCACATTAAAAATAGCACGATATGAGGCCCCAGAGGAGATAGCTCAGAGATGTGGACCTCAGTGTCATGAGTATGCTGGTTGTGTTTTCCTGATTTGTATTTCCTGTTCTATATCCTTGTTTTGCACAGAAGGTTTTGCTGCATCTAATCATCTGCTCTTTGAAAGAAGATTGTGAATCCTTGTATGGTTCTCCATGCACTTGTGACTGTAGTCAGAAACAGCAGCTAATGCAAAATACAGTGGTCTGATCATGAGTGTACAAATCACAGTGCTCCATTTGTACTGTGGGCTTCCTCCTTGTTAGCAAATGCAATGTCTTAATACTGGTCTCTAAGACTTTGTACGATTTGAGTTTGAATTCTGTTGCAACATGCTTTCTATCTGATTGGATGCTTTTACTGTGAGAGATCCCTGGATCTGAACCCTGAGAGTTTAAAGGGCAAACACTGCCAGTGAAAGGTCCTCATTTCCTCAATTTTGTTCCCTCCTAGATGCAGAACACCTTAAACTTGTTAATTAGCAGGACAAGGTTAAAAGGCCATGGTATTAATCAGACTTTTGGAAGAGACTAATTAGCAGGAAGGGAAGGGAGTTAAATATTTCTAAGGTTGTTCCTGTTATTCTTAGGAGATTGGAACCTCTTAAATTGTCAGATACTCTTTACCAAAACACCTATTGGCAACATCTTTTTCATAGTTCATTAATAATTACAAATCAGCTAGCAGTCTGAAGCAGAACATGAATGTCTTTAAGTACTCTAAATTTTAAACTAGATACATGCTTAAAACCACAATTTCTTTAACTCCTATTAAGGTTTAATAATAGTAGGAACAATCTGAAACACAACTTAATGTTCTTCTTTAGGGTCCACGAGGCAAGACTGATTAATTTCTTCTATGTCTGTCACTGGTGGGTCCCTTAGACTAGTGTGACAGAATGAACAGTTTTATTTATTAATTTTCTGCATTAAAAATTATTTGAAAGCATCAAATAAAAATTCCACTACTCTCTAAAAATAAGAATATATAAAAAAACCTGTTAGTTTTTATCTCATCTGCTTGACAGTGTCCCCTTAATATGTTGACAAGAATCCTGTGGAAACTGTGATCTTTTGGTTTCACTGGTGATGTAAACTTAAGGCTACTCTAAGTTACTGCTGCTCTTGCTATGATCCTGTGTTGTTTGAAGCCAAGGCACTGCAGGTTGCCTTCCAGCTCTGAAATACATAAAACTTCAATAGGTGCTAGATATTAAAGGTGGTGCTAAGTGTCTGGCACACTTGATTGGGAGATTGGATCACAGTGCTTTGCAGAATGAGGCCCTAAACTTTTCAACAGAGCACTAAAGGGACTGAAATATTTACGTGTTAGATCTATAGAAACATATTTTAGTGTTAATTCTCTATGCGTACGTATTCCCCAGGATTTGAGATTTTGTCCTCCAGCATTTGTTAATGAACAAATTTTTCATAATATAATTTAAAAGAGAAAGCCTTTTTTTCTTAACATTGTTCTTCACATTTGCTAAAGTCTGTTACTTAGCATGGTTTAGTGCAGTACAAAGTAAAATACAGCTGTGAAATCTCAATACATCAACACATACCGTATGTACAGCTTCATGATAGTTAGCTGTTGCTTAAACTTGTAATAATTTTCCATGTCGTTTTACATCAGATTTTTGTAAAAAAAAAGGAAAGATGGCTAGTAAGTGAATTGATCTTGGGTCATTGCAGTGGTGAAAACAACTTATTTGCATGATGTTTATTTGCTGTGACTTGTCCATTCCTCCCTTTTCCAAAACCATCTTTATTTTCTCTTAGTTTTTTGTTTATTTGTGCTTTTGCTTTACATATTACTTTGAACAATATTTGTCTATACTGATGGAAAAGGTTTCATAAAATAAATAATTAAATGTGTGAAGTATTTTAGCTGTAAAGTATTTTAGCTGTATTAAATCAAAATGTGAATTTGTTATTTCAGTGCTTTATATTGTAGCATGCCTAGTAAAGTAACTTTTTCTATAGCTGCAATTAACTGTTATTTGGAGGACCTTTTTTGGTTCCCATTGTTATAGAGGAAGATGGATAGCACACCTCAGGATTGTGGTGATTGTGTGTTTGCTGTTTGCCAATAGTCTCTTATTTTGTGTGTATATATAAACATTGCTGTTTTAAAATCAAGGAAGTTACTTAGAAATAAGGACTATGAATGATCAGGAAGAATATTATGAGAGTAGCTCCCTTGATTTAGTTGGCAGCTGCTAATCTTGTTAGGATCATAAATTTCAGTATTGTTGAGGTGGTTCAGCATAATGTTTAGGAAAACTTTGGGAGCAATTTGTTCTCATGCAGCAGGTTGAGTAAGGAAGGAGTGATAGGGAATTGTGCAGGAGCTTTTGTTCAGGAGGCCAAATCCATGGACACTGGCTCTTGCCCCAAAACTGGAATTGATGGTTAATCCCAAAGAACCAAAGCATGCACTGTAAAGGGCTGTAGAGTTCATCACACCCTGATCTATTTTCCTCTTACAGCTCCTTCCTTAAATA
This sequence comes from Acanthisitta chloris, assembly GCF_000695815.1. Taxonomy (NCBI): domain Eukaryota; kingdom Metazoa; phylum Chordata; class Aves; order Passeriformes; family Acanthisittidae; genus Acanthisitta; species Acanthisitta chloris. Next base: position 90,148 of record NW_008674189.1, read on the forward strand.
AAGGAATGATTATGGCAATTTGTGTTGTGAAAGAGCTAGAAGAGAGAAGCATTAGTGACATAATGAGTCTCTCCTGACTCTGCTCAGTGCTTCCTCTGCTAGAATAGACTCTAGAGCTGTTGTCTACTGTAGCAGCTCTCTCATAGTCTCCGAGAGCAAATTTCCACACAAAATTAGCTTTTTTTCAAATAGTAATGCACTCAAGTGCATTACTTGAAACTGAAGTTACTAAAGCTTAAAACAGTTTAAAATAGTGAGAAAAGTATCAGTCCAATTCTAAAAAATATTTGGGACTGATTTTGCTTTTCTGTGCTAGGAAAATATGTAAGAACTTCAATTACTCAGCTAAAACATTATCTTATAGTAAACAGTGTAATAATAAGTGTAACTAGACATAAGGTTAGATTAACACATTTGTAATTTTAAACTTCTTGCTACATTTTTTAGTTTAGGGCTTAAATAGAGACTGTCAGGTTAGTATTTTAAAATTAATTACCAGGAAAGCAGAATGTATGAGTACAAAATGTGCATTTGGTCATGTAATGCACATTCCTTAGTCATGGTTGGCTGATAAATTAATATATCTGAATGAGATACAGAGCAAGTTCAGGAATTCTTGCAGTTCTGGATTTCTGTAATAACTAGGCAAAATCTACATATTGCAGAAAACCTCCATATGTTTTCTCCACAGAGTTGTTTTCAAGAGTGTAATACATTTTGATTTTTTCCCAGTGACACATTGATCCTGGAACCTAATGCAAGGCTTCTTCTGAAATATCTTTTTGCTCAAAACATGCAGTTTTGATGCAAATAGTCAGCTAATTGCATGATAGCACTTGATAACCCTTTGCAGCAATGTCCCAGCAACATACACATGGGGAATATATTTAAAGCCATAAAATGTCCGAAGGATGATTAAGCAATTTATGAAAATGAATTTTTAGACATTGGACTGGCTGAACCAAAAGCATGAAGAAATTGTGCAGGTTGCTGTGGTTCCTAACACTGACTTCACTGGTCACAGAATCAGACTGCAAAAGTAGTATGAATTCCTATCTCAAACCTAGTTGATGAACAGAAGATTAAATCAGTTCTCTAATATTTATGCACAGTTTCACATTAATAATTGTGCATGATTAGCCAGTAATGAGCTTTGACCCTTTGAATATTTTTACCAGTCACTTAGATAGATCTATCATAAAATCCTTAGCATTAAGGAGGTTTCAATTGGCTTGATCTTGCAGAAATACTACGAAAGGGATCTTGTTGTGCTCATTAGGATATATATGTTAGAATTTTTCAGCCTTGCTGGAAGTCCAAAGCCAGTTTTGGATGATGACTTGCTTGCCAATGCTGTGCTTATCCAACAGTGTATTCTGCATGTGTTGTGTGTGTGTGTGTGTGTCTGTGTGTGTGTCTGTACATGTATATATATGAAGTATATATATACACACACATGCACATATATGTTGCTTTTCCTTCAGTAGGCAATATTGTTTGGTTTTGTTTTGTTTTCTCATTAGACCACAGGTTTTGTTTAACTAATTTCTGTTTATGCAAAACTAAACAGAAGTATGCAAATATTTGACATTTCATGTGTAATCACAAACGTTTGCACCCTGCCTGCTCTGTTCAGGGCTATTTTAGTGATGCCTGGAATACGTTTGACTCCCTCATCGTTATTGGCAGCATAGTAGACGTCGTTCTCAGTGAAGCTGATGTGAGTATATCCCAGCTTACTTTCCCCAGTCCCTACTTCTCTTTCTCTGTCTCCCCACTATTTCCATCATCTGGACAAGTCACAGATTTTGATCTGATGTTTCTAAAGTTTGACTACAGACCAGTCATAGGTCAATTATGTTGATATGGGAAATAAATAGCCTTTTTTTTCTACCAATTTTTTTTTAGCTATGAAAGGGAAAGATTAAATTGTATAGTGGTACATCAGAGAAGCCTAGAGTGTTTCTGTGTTATAACACTGTCCTTTTCTTCTCTTTTTCTGTTTGTGTTTTTCTCTTGCTCTCTTTCTGCTGAATGCTTGTCCTAACAGCACTATTTCACTGATGCATGGAACACTTTTGATGCCTTAATTGTTGTTGGTAGCGTCGTTGATATTGCTATAACAGAAGTTAATGTAAGTAGCAACTGTTCATGCACTAAAAAATAATTGCTGTCATCAAGAAATACAGAAAATGTAAACTTTATCCCCCCAAAAATCCTTTTTTAGAAAAGTATGTTTAATCCTGGAATCAGAGACTAAAACATTGATACAGATGTTTGTATAAACTATTATTATCTATCTATATATCTGTGTACTTGCACATGCACACAGCACAGTGTGACAGTGAGAATTATGTTTTTCTATATATGTACAGAAAACATTTAAAAATTTTATGTATAAAAAAGGAATTAAGCTTCTGTTACTATTTTACTTGAAGCCAAGTGGGTTTTGTAGGTCATTTGACCAAGATAATTCAAGATTCTATAAATTGTTTCAGGGTCTCAGTTTAACAAATAATGATTTCTTTTTCTGTGGGAGGTTTTGGGCTTTAGAGTGATGTTAGCATTCATGTCTCATGAGGTAGCAGTAGAGGGGCATATAAGAAAGGCTTTTCATGCTGTGGGAAATAGAATGTGTATTTTTTCCTATTCCTTTTGCTTTCCCTGTCCTGCACTAAGTGTTTTGAAATTTGAATTACTCTTAAAGTACTTGGGCCCATCCTGCACCAGAATTTTGGCTGATGTCCATTACACATCTAGGTGTTTGGACAACAGATCCACCTTAAAATTGCTTTCTGATCTTACTCAATTCTATGAGAATCTCGTGACTGACTGCATTACTGGAAAAAAAAACAACCAGAGGAGTGATGTTATAGCATGGGAGCAGAAGAACCTTAGCCTGACCTGTAGGTTTCAGTCTGATTTTGCTCAGTTCTCAGCAGGCAGTGGATCTTCCTGTGAACTGAAAGAACTTGAGCTGGCAGGGGGGGTCAGTCAGTATAGAACTGGTGTCCCACTGAAACATTTCTTAAGGTATAATTACTCTTCATGGAGCAGATTTTTAAAAGCTGCCTCTGATTTATTTTTACTGGGTTTTTTTCTTTGTTTGGTTTTGTGTAGGGTGGTTTTTTCCCCTGAAAAGTTTGGATTTAGACTTTCAGCTCAAGTATTTACAGCTTACCCACTATTTCCTTTCATAGTAGGACTAGTGTAGATGAGCAGAGTATCTGAGGAGAGTAAAAAAGACCAGTCATTTAGAATATCTTTCCC